>NC_139556.1:85409928-85638587 GCF_965112155.1 Podarcis liolepis
ACCAGAAGTGGCTTAGTCATGCTGGCCACAGGACCCGGAAGCTGTACGCCGGCTCCCTCGGCCTGTAAAGCGAGATGAGCACTGCAACCCCAGAGTTGGCCATGATTGGACCTAATGGTCAGTGGTCCCTTTAGCCTTTACCTTAAGGAAAAGCTGGACATTCCGGGATCAAATCAGAAACTGGGACGGCTTCTGTAAATCTGGGACTATCCCTGGAGAATAGGGTCAATTGGAGGGTCTGATAACTGTATTTTGCCACATCCTCTTAGGGAAGTGTGTGCTTCACCTACCTATAGTAGTGCAAGTGAACTGATGGTGCAGCAAAGCCTCCCCACCTGCTGTTGCTTACTTGATGGGGCTGGGAAAGGATGTCTCTAAGGCCAGGGCTCTGTGGGTGCATTAATGGAAGAGCCGGATTGATGCTGGTGGTTCCACCAGTGCACCCCTGACCTTATTGCTGTCCTGCTCCACATCAGACTCATCCATGAAATCAGCATTAACACCAGTGTATGGAGGGCACACATGCCACTGCTGCCACTTGCCAATGGGTTAGGAACCATAACAGGTCCAGGAAGACGACAGGAGGCTCTGCTGATGGAAAGGAAACTTTGGAGTTTCGAAGGTGACACCTTCAACAGCACCCCATTCCTAGGACCCAATGGGGTTAATGTGCAGAGGTTTAGAGAGCATCAAATGTTTGGAAAATGCCAAGAAAGAAAGAAAGAAAGAAAGAAAGAAAGAAAGAAAGAAAGAAAGAAAGAAAGAAAGAAAAGTTGTTGTCTCTACATGTCCTTTGGGAGAAAGTTGGCTGATTTTAAAGGGAACAGAGGGAAATAGCACTTGTAGATATAATATGTATAACCTGAAGCTCAAATGTGGTTTTTAATTGTGTCGTATAAAAACAGGCATGCAGCTCAGTTCTATTAATGTTTACTCTGAAGTAAATCTGATTAGATTTCATGGGACTTACTCCCAAACCACTACCCACTGGATTATACACAGCCACGGCATGCCTTTTCCTTCTATAATGCCTTGCAAACGAGTTCACAGATACACTTTAGGGAAATGCAGGAAGAGGATAACTAGAAATATAAGTGGGGAAAAAAGCCATTTGGCTGTAGGCACTGAAGATATTTAGAAGTGAGAAGTAAAAGAGGGGGGAAGAGAGGCCACTGGCTTGGATCCAAAGATGTCCATTACTCAAACAGAGAGCATATGAACACAAAGAAAGCCTTGATGGAACAGGCTAAAGTCTCATCTAGGACATACCAGATGCCAAGGAGGAAAACCCACAAGCAAGACCTGAGTGCAACATGCCTGAGACATGTCCTTTTCAAGCTCCCGCTGTGCTGTTGGATAATTTCAGTAACGTTCCCTGGGAAATATTTGCCAACATTACAAAATGATGTATAATTTCAGCTTCAACAGAGGATCTTGGGAACCTTGGAAGATTCCTTACACCAGGCGTAGGCAAATTCAGCCCTCCAGCTGTTTTGGGACTACAACTCCCATCATCCCTAACTAACAGGACCAGTGATCAGGGATGATGGGAGTTGTAGTCTCAAAATATCTGGAGGGCCGAGTTTGCCTATGCTTGCCTTGCATCAAGTCAGTTCATCTACCCCAGGATTTCCTACACTGACTGACAGCAGCTTTCCAAATACCTAAGTATATTGTAATATTGCTGACAGTCCCATGGACTGCAAGAAGATCATGGACCTATCCATTCTTAAGGAAATCAGCCTAGAGTGCTCACTGGAAGGATAGATCGTGAAGCTGAGGCTCCAATACTTTGGCCACCTCATGAGAAGAGAAGACTCCCTGGAAAAGACCCTGATGTTGGGAAAGATGGAGGGCACAAGGAGAAGGGGATGACAGAGGATGAGATGGTTGGATAGTGTTCTCGAAGGTACCAGCATGAGTTTGTCCAAACTGTGGGAGGCACTGGAAGACAGGAGTGCCTGGCGTGCTCTGGTCCATGGGGTCACGAAGAGTCGGACACGACTAAACGACTAAACAACAAATATTGCTGAAGGAAGGAATGGACCTCATGTTCGTCCATACTGAACCACCACCTTCGCTCTGAAATCATAGCTTCTTTGTAGTTCTATGTAATACTGAGAATTTCTTTTTTTACATGTATCTTTTGTGAGAGAATTCTAACCCCAACCCTCCCATGTGAATATTCAGCATTGATGGCAGTCATAGAATTATAGAAACGTAGAGTTGTTGAGTTGGAAGGGACCACCAGGTTCATCTAGTCCAACCCTCTGCAATGCACAAATATTTTTGCCCAATGTGTCACTGAGGAATCAATATAATATGTGTCCATAATAATGTGAACCCTCTCCCACACCACACACACAAAAAATGTAGACTCTTAGATTCCTTGTTTCCCAGGAACACCATGGGGGGAGGGAGAAGATGTATCCACTGTGTGTGTGTGTGTGTGTGTGTGTGTGTGTGAGAGAGAGAGAGAGAGAGAGAGAGAGAGAGAGAGAGAGAGAGAGAGTGTTATATTGAATACCATTTATTTTTAGGGAATTATCTTGACTGTCCTTATTTGAAATCATAATTCCATGTTTCTGTCATCACAGCTGCTTCCTAGGAGATGGTTATGATGTTTCCAGCCAAGGAAAGTGATTACAAATGAGAATTAAGCAACAGGAACAGATGAAGTACTAAGCAACAGAAGCCCTAATTTTATATGAATATATTTCATGACAAGAAACCTTGGAAATTCATAGGTAAGGGAATATTCACAGACAGCATTAGCTTTTTAACACCTTCAGGTTATAATGAACATTGATTCTTAAGTACTGCTTGGCCAATTTTCCAATAGATATACAAAATATCCAGAGCCCCTAACATGCCACGTGAAACAGCATATTGTAGGTATACTGGTGCTACACTACTATAAGGGCCAGTCATTCAAAATGTCATCTCTCCAACTGGCTTTGAATTCCAATAGTTATTCTGCACCTGTCTTCTTTACTGTGGTTCCTTCAGAGGTTTTGGACTAAAATTCCCATCATTCCTGATTGTTGGTCATGCTCTCCAAGGCTGATGGGATATGTAGTTCAAAACCTTTGGAGGGCACCAGGTTAGTAAGGGCTGTTCTAAACTCTAATACAATGGGTGGGATTGCCATATTTAACCCACAATTGAGATTCTGTGTGTGTGTGAGAGAGAGAGAGAGAGTGAGAGAGTAATTATAGTAACAGGGGAATACACACACACACACACCCTAGAAACAGATAATGAAGGCTCAACAAGGATGGAAACAGTGAAAACAAAACTAGAGGAACAGAAGTAATAAAGGTCTGGGAGTTAGAAGAATAGTTAAGATTAAAGCAGTGCACCAGTGAAATTATACGTGGATAAACAATCCAACCAGAGCAACTTATGAGCTTTAGCAATATGTCAACAGGTTGAGTGTTGGTTTGCACAGGTCCTTTTGGGACCAGGTGATCCATTTTGAATTCTAAGAAAGTGTTGGTGATCCCAGTCACAAAATGGCTGCCACTGGGGCGCTGAATCACACAAAATGGCTGCTGTGGTACATGGAATAATAGAAAAATAGAATAGAATAATAGAAAAAGTTTGCCTCAGGCTCCTTTAGAGGACTGTATGGGATATAAATTTAATATAATGAATATATATATATATATATATATATATATATATATATATATATATATATATATTGCTGCTACATCTGAGTCAGGATAACAAAATGGAATGGATATGCCCTCAGAATCAGCAACGAAAAGGCAGCTAGTACTGTGCTTTGTTTTTTGCACCTCTCTTTTGTTCGGAATAAATGGGAGGGTGCTTATCCAGTCCTGACAAGGGAATGTGAGCAGTTTAAGGAAATGTGTTCAGTGCAGGAGGGGCCAAACCAATTAAAACAGGAGCAAATAATATAATCTGGTTCATCATCCTTTATTCACACTGGGCAACCCGATGCTCACAGTAAGCCCAGAAACAAGAGCGAGCAGGATGAACAATCAATTCCTTGTGAATTTTAGATTTTTGAGGATATATTTATTGAGAACATAGTGAAGTACTGATGAGTTTGTTGGAGCCCTTTGAAAGCTATGTCTGGAAGCTGGTTAGTTTTAGAAAGTTCATCCCACAATTTTCTCTCTCCCTTGTATCGTGAACTGCTTGGTCTTCAGAAAAACGAAACCTCAAGCCTTTCCACATCAGGAGCGTGAGAGAGGATACACAGGTACAATTAATAGATGTAAAATATGAATAATATTGTGCACTCTAGACCAGCATCTGTGTCTGTTAATTTTAAATTTATTCAATGGAAATATATGTTGAAACGTACAGGTATCATTCCACCATCACCCTGGGTTCTGATGCAATATGCAGCTTTCTTTTTCGAAATCATCTTTTTCGAACTTAAACACTAATGTAGTTCATTGTTTTACCTTTATTATTACCGTTGAATGACCAAATGTTGCCAATGAGACTCAGATCGCTGGAATCCAAATGGTTTGTCAGAATGACCTGTATTTGTCTGGTTATCCTCAAAATACCTCAGTATAGAACAGCTGGGGAGAGGGAAGGGGGAAGTATACTGAAACTTAATTTTTAGGCTGCACTCCTTAAAACATTTACTGGGGAGTAAGCACACTGACTTACTTGTGAGTAACTGTGTAGGGTTGTGCAGCATATCTATTTAATTTTGTCCACTTGCTACACTCTGTTGATATTTCACACTTAAAATGATTTCTTTTTTAAAAAAAACAAACAACAACCAAAAAACCTCTAATTTGATTACAATTGGCAGATGCAATCCAGGTGGCAGGTGGAGGGCTTGATTTTCCAGGAGGCCTATAGCACCTTTCTTCAACAACAAATTATTGCCTAGGTTCTCTGGTGGAGAGGGATCTGTATTCCTCCCTTCCCACCTTATTTCTCCCAATGAACCTCCATCTCCATGGCTCAGTGATGGAATGGAGCACAGAGGAAGGAAAAGAACTAGGTTGGCTCAAGAGGGTGAGACAATTATGAGTGCATCTGGTGTAAGCTTCAGGACTTTCTTCAACAACAAATTATTGCCTAGGTTCTCTAGGTGAGAAGGGTCTGCATTCCTCCCCTCCTAACTTATCTCTCCCAATGAACCTCCATCTCCACGGCTCAGTGGTGGGATGGTGCACAGAGGAAGAAAAAGAACTAGGCTGAGCTCAAGAGGATGAGGGACGTATGAGTGCATCTGGTGTAAGCTTCAGGACTGCAGAAGCAAACAGAGCTTGTGAGGAGGAGCAACAGGAGCTACCTCCGCCACCTGGATTTTGTTCTTCTCAAGCAAGTCTTAGAAGGTGAGGGCAAAAAAAATATGACTGAGGGATACTAGAGTGCTGAGAGTCTGGAGTGGAGGCTGGAGAATCTAGACTGGAGGAGGTATTTATTTTCATTTGAAATGGGAGACTGGATGCATCCTTTCAAAGGGAAGCTAGATGGGTGGGCTGCCTCATAGGCAAATTAAAAAAAAATGGATATGGGAAAGAAAGAAATGACGGTAGGGGGGAATGAAAAATAGAGGATTTTTCCAAACTAAAATCTGGATTAAAGACAACTCAGTGGTATTTTTGCCTTAAACACACCTCTTGGGGAATAAATTGTGTAAAGTAGAAGTTTGTAAAGGTATGCTTGTGGTGTGAAGAGAGGATACTTGCTATTTTTTACTTTTTACTTTGGTGAACTACAGCTCAGTTGGTTAGAGCATGGTTAGAGAACTCCAAGGTTGCAGGTTCGTTCCCCGTATGGGGCAGCTCCATATTCCTGCATTGCTACCCATTTCCCCCCAACAGAAATGTATAAACATGGAAGATGGAGCAAGCTTGTTTTCATCTGTTCCAAAGGATTCCAGTTATGAGAAAGTTAGAGGAAGCCAATGGATCCAAGTTATAAGAAAGGAGATTCCTACTCAACATCAGGAAGAACTTTCTGACAGTAAGAGCTGTTCAACAGTGGAGCGGACATCTTGAATTTGTTTAATCAGAGATTGGGTGTCCATCTGTCTTGGATGCTTTAGCTGAGATTCCTGCATTGCAGGAGGTTGGACTAGATGACCCTTGAGGTTCCTTCCAATTCTACAATTCTATGATTCAACGATTCTATAATCTTTTATAGTTCTTCTTCCATTTGAAGCAAATATATTTTGCTGTACTTCAGCCGGCACAATCAGATGCAAAGCGTCTTCTACCCAAATGACAAATGTAATCCTCATTGCCGGTTTATCGATCTGAATGCTAGAGATTAGATTTAATGTGTTTTATTGCTAGTTACAGTTAAACATTAATGGTACCATGTTGTTCTTCACCCAAGACTGAGCAGTTGGCTGTGGAGCCTTAACACTTCAACACTCCCTGTTTGTCAAAGGCAGGCATCATTCCTAACTTCCCTAAGCATTCTGTCTCCCTAGGGATTTCAGCCAAGATGAGCAGTTGGTGTGTTTTTCCCCCCTTGCAGATCACAAGCTAAGAGATCAAACTTACTTTACATTTCAGTCTACATTCTTCTCGGTTTAACCTTACAAATAAGCACCATTGACCAGACCTGCATATTTTTAAAGAACTATAAAAAGGGTGGGTGGTTAGAGAAGTGTTAATTTTATATTTGCACTGATACGAGCTTTTCTTTCTGGATTGTATATATCTTATAATACTAATACTACTATTAATAATAGTTTATTTATACCCTGCCCATCTGGCTACATTTCCCCAGCCACTCTGGGCAGTTCCCAACAGAATATTAAAAACATGATAAAACATCAAACTTCCCTAAACAGGACTGCCTTCAGAAGTCTTCTAAAAATCAGATTGTTTAAACATTTTTGTCTACTTGAAGAAGCCATGGCCCCATCTGAAAAATACAAATATTTAGGTTACAAAACTATAAAAATAAAGAAAAATTAATTCTGCAAAACAATAATTACCATGTGGTTAGGGTAGATCAACGTGTCAGTGTCCACTTATCCCCATTGTAAATATGACATATCGGCAAAAGTCAGAAATGAAAAGATAACTATAGCATACGGAAATTGATTTCAGATTTGAAATCAGCATTGAAAGAACATATAAGAACAGTTGAAAAATCTCATGCAACAGAAAATGGGGGGGGGAAATGTTCCTCAGTGATCAGAGCAAAAGGTCAGAAATGAGGCAGCATTTTGTGTTGAAAAACACTAAAGTTGTATCCTTGAACAAGCACAACTTATTTGTATAAATGCTTTTGTTAAAAGATCCCACTCCACACAGTTACATAGAAGGTTGCTGCCAGAAGGTTTAGGGCTGGATCACATGACTGGAAGTTCAGCAGGGGTACTTACATAAATACAGTATGTATTATTTGGCTTAAATCGTAACCTCACTCAAGTGATTCATCATTTTTCTTCCAGTTAGGGATGAATGTACCCACCCAATTTTACTTAAGAATTAATGCAGACTTTGGATATAATATACAGCTTGAAGAATGGGAAAGATTGTGGAATGAAAGGATAGAATTTACAGCCTATAATGCTTTGAAAGAGAATATGATGAAAATGATGTATAGATGGTATATTATACCAGTGAAATTAGCTAAAATGTATAAGACAAATAATAAATGTTGGAAATGTAAAGAAAAAGAAGGAACATTTTATCAAATGTGGTGGGAATGTAAAAAAGTAATGAACTTCTGGGAAATGATATATAATGAGATGAAAAAGATGTTGAAATATACATTTTTTTTAAAAAAAAAACCAGAAGCATTTTTACTTGGCATTATAGGTCAGGACATTAATAGGCAAGATGTTAAATTGTTTTTATATGCAACAACTGCGGCAAGAGTATTGTTATCCCAGAAATGGAAACAAGAAGAAATTCTGACGAAAGAAGAATGGCAGACGAAATTAAAGGACTATGCAGAATTGGACAAAATGACAGGAAGGATTCAAAACCTGTGGGACCAGAGATTTACAGAAGACTGGAAGAAGTATATGAATTATTTGAAGAGCAACTATAATCAACAAATTACGCTAGTAGGACTACAAGAAGTTTTGTAAGGAGAAATATACGAAGTGTTACAAAGTAGAAAAAGATAGAGATATTGGTTATGAGTTTGAAATGTAATAGGGAAGATAGGAAATGCATACTGAGAGATTAGATTGGAAAATTTTCAAATAAAAATTTGAATAAGATGTAAAGTATGTTTAATTACTGTTGAAAATGATATGGTAAAAAACTAATAAAAATTATATATTTTTTAAAAAAGAATTAATGCAGGGCAATCTGAATGCAACAAGGGTGCTGGGAACCACAGAAAATATGGAGCCCTTGGTCACTTGCACCCCTGGATTCTGTGATTAGCAGATGGTGCAGAGGCTCAGTCCTGGATTGAAAAGGGAGGGGGAAACAAGCACGAATCAGTTGCCTCCACCTCCAGTAATGCATCTGTAAAATGTCCACAGCATCCAGGCCACAGCTCCTCCTGCAGAGTTTTGTAATCCAAGAATGAGGAATCTGTGGATCTTCCAAATGTTGCTGGAGTTCCCCCACCCACATTTGCCCCAGCCAACATGGCCAGTGGTCAAGGGTGATCAGCATTAGAGTCCAGCAACATCTGTTGCTAATGAACCACATGAGCTAGGAAGCTTCCAAACCGAATTGTTTGTGTTAGAGAAAGATTCCCCGGCTCACTTTGATTGTCAAACAAAGACTCCAGCCAAGATTATAGGAGCAAAACAGCAGCCAGTAGGCCTGATCTTTATTGTTGCAACAAGACTTCAAACTACCACATGGAAGAAGCAGAAAGAAGCCCCAAACAAAGGATGGCTCCTCTTTTCATAAGTTTCCCAAATTACTCATAACTTCCTTAGTAAAACATCATATATTTGTCATAACTATGTCATAAATTGGGAGGCGTCTTCTGGCAGAAACGTGAGTACCAGGCTTGCCCCACCCTCATACAAAATGACTGCCTACAAAATGGTTCAAAATCTTTTTTTGCCAGCCTTTTTTTTATGCAAACCGATGTAGAAATGGGGCAAACCCAAAGACTTGAAATATGCGGAACTAAGAGAAACCAAAACTGGCAATTCATCCATCCCTACACAAGGCTATCTACATTTCAAGCTTCGGAGCGAAAGAACTTCAAACTGACAGGGACTGTATCAAGCACCCCAGCATCACGATGGGAGGTGGTGGAGGTGAAACGAAAAAGCCTGGTGCTGGTTTCTGAAGAGAGGACAGAAATACAGGTGATAAGGCAAGCGACGAGGATGGGGTTGTGAAATTGGTTTCGTGCAAGTCTCTAGTTGCACCTGTGATCTACATAGCTGAATTCAGATACTACATAGAAGTTTAAGGCATGCATTCACCATGAGGTTCTTCAGTGCCATTGAGTTCCATGGTGGGTTGCATCTATAATAAATGGAAAATGAAATTCAGCAAATATCGACCGTTTTAAGGCCTCTGAATTGAACAGGCGATCTCTAGTGTTATTCATTCTCAGAGCAGACTCACTGAAATAATGGGCTCAAGTCTATTAGTTTCAATTGGTCTACTCTATGCATGACTGACATTTGATATCACTGTGTCTGCATCTTTTAGGTGGGGGGTTAAAGAGAGAAAAAAAATCTCAGATCTTTTTCATTTTCCCCCACAGGAAGATTAAGACACACCATAGAAATACCTGTTAGTGAAACTGTCTTGGTCAGGGTGGACACCCCACAATTCAATTTCCCTTTCAATTTACCATAATGGGATTAAATTGATAGAAAAAATGCTTTTAATGAATGAGACTGAAGAACACTCAGCAATCAGAAAATTTGCATGGATTCATTAACTACAGCTGCAGAGGCCTGGTTAATTAATAGTGTTTAACTCTACAGTAGTCTAACACAATTAATTATATTCATTAAACATGTAGCATGTATACCATTTATTCAGAAAGGCATCCTGATGAGGAAAGGCACGCGATTAAACAAGTTCGTTAATTCTGGCGTCCCTGTTAACCTTATTTTAATTGTTTCATTTTTGTAGAAAAGCAGTTGTGTGAACTAAAAGTTATAAAGTCCCACATGAGAAGGTTAAACCCTTTGAAAACATGAAAGGAACCAATTGAAAGCTCAAGGTTCAGCTCATTTGGAATCCGCTAAGCATAGGCTTCACAGCATGTTCACAAAGTCTCAACTAACTTTATTTGGAGAGCAAAGGGTGCATCTTAAGAAGAACAAACAGTAAATGGCTATGCATCTCACCCTCACAGGCCTCCGAGACCCTTAAAGATATAGCAACACTACTGTATTTTTTTAGGATTGCTCCTTAAAACACCACATCATCCTTTGACACCAGAGATCATGATGTCAACATTCCATAAGCTATTCTAATTTCTATTATGCGTAGCGGTAAAGTCAATTGTTGAAGCATTCCCCTTAAAATTCATATATTGCCATAAAGCACATGATTTTGCCTGCGCTTTACAAAACGCCTAGCTTTCGAGATATTTTTGCATGGATTCGTCTGTTGTGGGGCCCTGGCACATTGGCGATGCAGCTTCTGCTTCTTGCAGAAGATTCTGGGAAGTTGTTTCTTGGTGGGTTCATCTTGTGTCCACACCAGAATAGCAATGCTACAGTATAGTTCAGGGCCGTGACATGCAACTCTAGCTATATCTCCCCCACCCTACCCAAAGCAAAATGAACATAACCACACTGTATTACTTCATAGGCATAATCCACACTCCCTCAACCACAGTCCCACATTTTGCAATACGGGTTCAATAATGATGGACTTCATATGCAATGGCTGGGTAATTCTGGGTGGAATAAGATTCAAGTTAAAAAGATCATGTCTTTGCTACTACCTTTTGTTTGAAGCTGGTGCACTATTGCCCATTCAGATACTAAATCTACTAAATCATCTATACCAGAATGGTTTACCACAGGGTAGCAATCATTTCTTCACCAGGAAGGACCAAAAGGCTTAAAAATAGAGCCAATAAGTTTCTGATCTAGAGTCTAGACAATGGGTGTATCACGCAAACCATTTAGAAGAAGAAGAAGAAGAGTTTGGATTTGATATCCCGCCTTTCACTCCCCTTCAGGAGTCTCAAAGCGGCTAACAATCTCCTTTCCCTTCCTCCCCCACAACAAACACTCTGTGAGGTGAGTGGGGCTGAGAGACTTCAAAGAAGTGTGACTGGCCCAAGGTCACCCAGCAGCTGCATGTGGAGGAGCGGAGACGCGAACCCGGTTACCCAGATTACGTGACCACCGCTCTTAACCACTACACCACACTGGCCAATTATTTGTCTAATTGGCTACATCTGCTTTCCTTATTGTCAGTAGCTGCTATGACTTCATTCATTGGCTAAAAACACTGAGAGGTTGGAGCAGGGCCAGGCTCAAACCTCCCATTTTAAGCTTATTTGTTCAGAACCTTCATATCACACCTTTCTTTCATCATGGAATTTGATGCATAGTCCATGGAATTCTCGGATGGTTTTTAGTCCAGGCACTGATGAAACTGCAGAATTTCACCAAGGTCAGACTCTGCCCTAAATATCCACTGTAGGCAAATCCAGACCTCAGACTTTGCCCTAAGCTTCCATTCTTGGCAAAACTAGAAAGCGAAAAAAATCAAAAAGACTGCATTGCCTGTAAATATTATTTTTCATTATTTATTGCTATTGGCAAATTTGATCTGCAAGGCAATGTTTTCTCATAATTTTCCCCTCCCCCCAAAAAAGGAGAAATCTTTGAAATTTTTCTTGGCTGCATTCCAAATGTACACAGAAGAGGCAAACTATGTTATGCTTTCAGGTTTCTGATCACAACGACCTGTTAAATGAGAGTCTATAGAGAATTGATGGTGTAAATTCAGGTGTGCCAAACATAAGCTGCTGATTAAAAATAATACAACATTCATTTGCTGCTTGTCGTTGCTGCTGACCTTCTTTTTTCCATGCTTGACCCTTTCTATTCTGTTGGGGATACAGATAATCATATTGTCTTCCTATGTTCATGCAGAAACAGTTTACTAAGGCATGTAAACATCTTCATAACCAAGAATTGCAAGCTGTAAGATCAGGAAGGGGCAGGTGTCTCTTTGGCTCAAACTGCAATCATTTTCGATGTGGAAAAGTGACCGCATGTCAACTTTTGCACCTGATCATTCCCCCCCCCCCTTCCTGTTGCCCTCATGTCCCTAGTCCAGGTTCCCAGCTTGATAACACAGTAAGCATAGGTAATTAAAAAGGAGGATTTATTGCAAAAGAAAACAAAACAAAAACAACAGATCGCTCCAGATGGCTCTGACAAAGCCGCCAGGATCATTGCTCAAGATGACCCTTCTGAAGACTCCTTCCAGCATCTCCAGAAGATACTGAACTTACGATCTTTATGTCCTTTGTTTTGCTTCCCATCTAGCAGCCCTCCCATTTGCCGACTCTTCGGACATTGTGGATCAGCTCCAACCTCCTCCTTTTTTGAAAGGCTGTCTCTGAATCTATTCGTGCCTATTTGTGCTTCTGGTGAATTTTGGCTGTATTCTAGCCTGCTCTCAGCTACTGCCTAATCAGCCTGCCCGTCAAGGTCAGGACAAGCCGAAGTCTGCAGCTGCCAGCACTCCCCTGCCTGACTAACATCTAAGCCTCTCTGTTCCTGGCTGCTTTCTGCAGTTGACTACAAACCTTCACTTGGAGCTGGCTCATTCCTGACACCTCATGTGGCAACATCTGCAATATACCCTTCATGGGAAATGAAAAATATCTATTTCCCCCCAGATACAGTTAATTTCCAGAGGCCAAGTGACAGGTGCAGTACTGCTACATTGCTACCCTTCTGATACTGGTGCCATTACTGCTTAACAGGATGGGGGCAGGCTAGGGCATTGCCAAAGGCACTTCACAGGCATTGGGAATGCATACGGAAGATAGTCAACAATTTATTGTCAAAGATAACACAGTCACTTCTACAGCTCTGTATACCCACTGACACCTATCTAGCATCTAGGCAGCTTTCCCCAGGTCCCTATGGAGGAACTGCAGAATTCCTTCTATGGAGGAATTGCAGCAACAGGGGCCTCCACCTGTTTATGCACCTTTCCCTGCTGGGCTGTGCATATGCAGCCAGAAATTTCTTCCTCTCATTGTTTCTCAATCTGCTCTTGGTTCTGGAAGACAGTGGGGCAGGAGAGTGGTGTTATAAGAAAAAAAGGGGGGACTGCTCCTTTTCTCTTATGGGGTATTCCAGAACCTGTATAGAGTCCTTAAGGGGGTTCCCTTTCAGTAGGAGAAAAAACAGAGGTCAACCAGAGTAAATTAAAAAGCAAAGCGGCTAGTAAGCCTGATCTTTATTCAAGGAACTGTTGCAACAGGGTCACCACTCACCATGCGCAGAAGGGAGGAGAACCCTGAAAAAAAGGTGCACAAGCCCTTATATAGACTTTTGAAATTGCCCACCCTGTAGCCCAAGACCACCTGCAAAACATCATAGCTACATACATCACAGAAGGAAGCGGTCTACAGCAGAAATCCTGCCTGCCAGGGTATCCAATAATGATCACTGATTGCATTCCCTGGGCAGTCTGGCCAATACTTTAGTTCCTGAATCCAGCCTGATTATCGTCTTCCAAAGCAACTACTCTATTCTGAACTTAAAAATGGAAAGCGTACTGCTGGTGGTCAACAAAAGAGGTTTAAAGACTGTCTCAAGGCAAATCTTTAAAAAACGTAGTATAAACACCAGCAATTGGAAAACACTTGCCTGTGAGCACTCCAGTTGGAGAACAGTCTTTACCAAAGGTGTCATGGGCCTTGAAGACACTCAAACTCAGGATGCAAGGGAGAAATGTGCTAAGAGGAAGGCACACTTGGCAAATCCACACCGTGGTCAACTCTCACCTTCAGATGGCTCGGGGGTCGGATAACTCCATACCTTCCAACATTTCTCCAGTGAAAATAGGGACAACTAAAAGCAACCCGAAAGCATGTAGAGTTTTCAGAATCAACTATGTCATTTTAGAAGGAGTTATCCCCACTGGGAACCCAGTGGGGATAACTCCTTCCCAGGAGACTGAAAATGAGAGCAGGTGCTAAATTTCTCCACAACTGAGAAAACTTAGTTATTGCAAGAAACAGCTGCCCATGCTAAAAAGGAGAGGCAGTTTCATCAGATAGCAAAAAGGTATTTCCTCGCTACGATTAAATGTTTCGGACTTGAGGGAAACCAATTTTGTGCGTAACATTAATGTGCGCCATTGCCTGCAATTCTATTCTATTTTATTTTTGCTTCTTGGAAAGTCTGCTTTTCATCAACCTATTCTATTTATATATATATATTAGGGTGGAAATTACATAAGATATAGCCACACAGCAGGTTACCATGGTAATGGAAGAGAAATGAATTATACAATGTGTAGTAAATGTTTCTTATTCAGCCGCCACATGCATGAAACGGCACAGCTGGGAAGCATTTAACATTCTGCATTTACCAGGACAAACAAGGGGAACCGATGGAGTGAGACTAGACATTAAATAGAATCGTAAAACCATAGAATTGTAGAGTTTGAAGGGACCCCAAGACTCATGTTGTCCAACCCTTTGCAATGCAGAAATCACAGCTAAAGACTTATTGACAGATGACCATCTAAGCTTTGTTTAAAAACCTCCAATGAGGGAGAGCCCACTACCTTCTGAGGGAGTCCGTTCCACTGTCAAACAACTCTTACCATCAGAAAGTTCTTCTTGGTGTTGAAATGGAGTCTTCTTTCCTGTAATTTGAATCCACTAGTTTGGTCCTACTCTTTGGAACAGCAGAAAACAAGTTGGGAAGAGGAACAAAGCACAAAGACTGGAGGGGCCTTACAGTATTTTGTTTACAAATTCTCCAGAAAAAGCAAAGACCAATTCCAAAAGTTGATACAGTGGTACCTCGTGTTACAGACGCTTCAGGTTACAGATGCTTCAGGTTACAGACTCTGCTAACCCAGAAATAGTACCTCGGGTTAAGAACTTTGCTTCAGGATGAGAACAGAAATCGTGTGGCGGCGGCGCAGCAGCAGTGGGAGGCCCCATTAGCTAAAGTGGTACCTCAGGTTAAGAACAGTTTCAGGTTAAGAACGGACCTCCAGAACAAATTAGTTCTTAACCCCGTGGTACCACTGTACTTGTGGCTCACTTAATAGAAACTAGTTTTACAGATGTATACAGTGGTACCTTGGGTTAATAACTTAATTTGTTCCAGAGGTCCGTTCTTTTTTTTAAAAAAAGATATTTATTGAGAAAAAAAATTGAATATAATAAAAAATAAAAAATAAACATACAAAATAATAAGCAGTTAAAAACACACATTAATTTTCAGTAACATAACTTCCATACCCTTATTTCCTCCGACCTCCTCATACTTCCCTTCTTTGTATTCCATTTCAGTTTGTTAGTTCAGCAAATCCTTACCATTAAACTTTTACCCATTTATAATCCTTTTTTCATATCTCCTAAAGCATTACAGCTGGAAACTGCTTAGTTTCTATCCAACATCTTTCTAACATTCATTAATTTTACAATATTTCTTTAAGTAGTCTTTAAATTTCTTCCAGTCTTCTTTCACCGACTCTTCTCCCTGGTCTCGGATTCTGCCAGTCATCTCAGCCAATTCCATGAAGTCAATCACCTTCATCTGCCATTCTTCCAGAGTGGGTAGATCTTGTGTCTTCCAATACTTAGCGATGAGTATTCTTGCTGCTGTTGTAGCATACATAAAAAAAGTTCTGTCCTTCTTTTGCACCAATTGGCCGACAATGCCCAGGAGAAAGGCCTCTGGTTTCTTCAGGAAGGTATATTTAAATACCTTTTTCAATTCATTATATATCATTTCCCAGAAAGCCTTAATCCTAGGGCACGTCCACCAAAGGTGAAAGAATGTACCTTCAGTTTCCTTACATTTCCAACATTTATTATCGGGTAAATGATAGATTTTTGCAAGCTTGACTGGGGTCATGTACCACCTGTATATCATTTTCATAATATTCTCTCTTAAGGCATTACATGCCGTGAACTTCATACCTGTGGTCCATAACTGTTCCCAGTCAGCAAACATGATATTATGTCCAACATCTTGTGCCCATTTAATCATAGCAGATTTCACCGTTTCATCCTGAGTATTCCATTTCAACAGCAAGTTATACATTCTTGACAGATTCTTAGTTTTGGGTTCTAACAGTTCTGTTTCTAATTTTGACTTTTCCACCTGGAAGCCGATTTTCTTATCCAAATTGTATACCTCCATTATCTGATAATAATGGAGCCAGTCTCTCACTTTATCCTTTAATTTTTCAAAACTCTGCAATTTCAATTTATCTCCTTCTTGCTCCAAAATCTCACAATATGTTGGCCATTTGGCCTCCATGTTGAGCCTTTTCAAAGCTTTTGCTTCCATTGGTGACAGCCACCTTGGGGTTTTATTTTCCAACAAATCTTTATATCTTATCCAAACGTTAAACAAAGCTTTCCTGACAATATGATTTTTAAATGCTTTATGGGCTTTAACCTTATCATACCACAAGTATGCATGCCATCCAAATACATTGTTAAAACCTTCTAAATCCAAAATGTCTGTGTTTTCAAGAAGTAGCCATTCCTTCAACCAGCAAAAAGCTGCTGATTCATAATAAAGTTTAAAGTCTGGCAGGGCAAATCCACCCCTTTCCTTTACATCTGTCAGTATCTTAAATTTTATTCTGGGCTTCTTGCCCTGCCAGACAAATCTAGAAATATCTCTCTGCCACTTCTTAAAACAATCCATCTTGTCCACAATTTGCAATGTCTGAAATAAAAACAACACTCTCGGCAATACATTCATTTTTATCACAGCAATTCGGCCCAACAGTGAAAGCTTCAAATTTGACCAAATTTCTAAATCTTTTTTCACTTCCGTCCAACATTTTTCATAGTTATCTTTAAACAAGTTCCCATTTTTGGCTGTCATATTAATTCCCAAGTATTTCACTTTCTTTACCACACTTAGTCCTGTCTTATTCTGAAACCTATCCCTTTCAATCGGTGTTAAATTTTTCTCTAAGACCTTGGTTTTTAACTTATTTAGTTTAAAGCCTGCCACTTGACCAAATTCCTGAATTAATTCTAAAACCCTCTTAGTACTAGATTCTGGCTCCTGTAACGTCAGTACTAAGTCATCTGCAAATGCTCTCAGTTTATATTGTTTGGCTCCGACCTGTATACCTTTAACCAACCGGTCCCTTCTAATCATATTTAGCAAGACCTCCAGGACCGATATGAAAAGCAGTGGGGAGATTGGGCACCCCTGTCGTGTCCCTTTTTCTATTCTAAATTCTTCCGTAACCACATTTACAATTAGTTTAGCCTTTTGTTCAGAGTATATTGCACCTATACCATTTCCAAAACCTTGGCCCACCCCCATCCCGTGTAAGTTCTTCTTCATATCAGAGGTCCGTTCTTAACCTGAAACTCTTCTTAACCTGAGGTACCACTTTAGCTAATGGGGCCTCCTGCGCCACCGGAGCATGATTTCTGTTCTCATCCTGAAGCAGAGTTCTTAACCCGAGGTACTATTTCTGGGTTAGCGGAATCTGTAACCTGAAGCATCTGTAACTTGAAGCATCTGTAACTTGAAGCGACTGTAACCTGAGGTATCACTGTACTGTTGTAAATTGTGGTGGATGTTACAGGAGTACAGGTTTTCATAATGTGTTTTGGGGAGTCTCCAGGGAAATTTGAATAACAATAAAATAATTAAAAACAAGCTTGCTCCATTTTTCCATGTGACAAGCCTTCAGATATGTGAAGATGGCTATTCTACCACTTCTCAGTCTTCTTTTCTCCAGACTAAACTTACCCAGCTCCTTCAACCATTCCTCATAAGGCTTGGTTTCCAGACCTTTGATCTCCTTGGTCGCTCTCTTCTGCACACATTCCACCTTGTCAATATCCTTTTTAAACTCTGGTGCCCAGAACTCCAAATGGGGTCACCAAAGGCTGAAATGCATCTTGAAATCTGGACTATACTGAAGCATAAGTAAAGGGCACATTTTAAAATACCATAAAATATCCTGGAAAAGCTACCTTCCTTTCTATAGCCAAGACACCAGACCAAAAAAACTAAAACCCAAAACACGAACCCGTCTTCCTAACACGATGGAGTTTTACTCACCAGCTCTTGGAAACTAATTAACTACAGAAACTTCCGCACATGAACAGGAACCCTTAGTGGTTTCCAGTGCGTTTTAAGTTTTAATCTGATGCCTCTCCTTCTGAAAATTATTTTCCTTTCCTCTTGGCACTTTGCTATCTTGTTACTTCTGCATTTGATGAGGGAAACACAGCGTGGAGCTGCTTGCAACCTTTAGGTAGCTTTGGATAATCTACTGCTAATGTTGCTGACAAAAGAGAAGAAAAGAATAGGGCTCCTTTCTTATCTGAATGTTTCTGTTCTATAAACAGCTGCATTGTTTTGCAAGAAGATCTCCCTTCTCTCTATAAGGACATAAAAGGCACCTCAACTTCTTTCAGTGCTATAGCACTTTAACTGCAAAAACTTCAATTTCTCTCTCTCTCTCTCTCTCTCTCTCTCTCTCTCTCTCTCTCTTTCTTATACACGTTCTTCTTAGGCCTTTTATGTGACACATGTGCTCCGTAGCACTTTTACTTGCAGAAGTGCAACTTGTGTGCCTCTGTGCACGAGTTGTCATGAATGCACAAAAAAAATGATGTCTGGAGGGAGCAGCACTCATCAGCCAACAAATCTGGGTTACTAGACAGCAGTCTACTTCAATAAGGAATGTTCAATCAGCAGTATAGGCATCTCAGCCTTGATTTGTGGCAGAATATTCATAGAATGGGGACCACAAAATGGGGATTTTCTGCTGTCCCCATGTACTGTGGAATACCATTCCCTCTTCTGTATCTGAAACAGTGACCACTAGTTGCTTCAGACATCTTGTGAAAACTTTATCTATTTGCCTTGGTTTTCGGGGACCCATAAATTGGAGTGGACCCTGTTTCCACAGAAACTTGTGAATTTCTGTTTTATTTGTTTTTATGCTGTTTTGTTTCTATATGCCTTTATACTTTAAAATAAAAAAATTAAGGTCTTATATATATAATAAATGTTCATAAATGTACCAACCAAGCACGTACATAGATATGTGCTCCACATGTCTGGAGCAGCACAGGAAGACCGTCCTGAAACCATTTTGACTCCCAAACTGACCAAATGTTTTCTCAGCAAGGAGGGAGGGGGTGAGGGAACCTTCCCATTGTCTCAGGAATTGGGTAATCACCATCTCAAAGAAATGGCCAGATTACCAGGAAAGGCAATCAGATAAGGCATTATCAGATAACCTGGCAAACAGGAAAAACAACAACATTCAAATTTCTGTTGTAGACCACCTTTTCTGTGATGTAGGTAGGGGGGTCGTGGGTTACACCCCTTCTGTGATGTATGTATGATGTATGGAGGGGTGGTCTTGAGCTCCAGGGCAGGGAATTTAAAATGTCTATATAAGGGCAGGCACACCTTGGTTCTGGGTTCCTCCTCCCTCCTGCATGTGGTGAGTGAGGACCCTGTTGCAACAGTTCAATAAAGATCAGGCTTACTAGCTGCTTTGCTTCCCAATATTTTCTGGTTGGCCTCTGTTATTTTCTCCTACCAATGGAGAACCTACAAATAACTCTATAAGGGCTCTTGTGTCCCCCATAAGGGAATGAGGGCAGATTTTGTTTATCACACTGTTTTATCTGTTTTTATACTGTTTTGTTTTTATATGCCTTTATACTTCTATCATGTTGTTTTGATGTCATATATTTATTTAAACTACATTTTTTTAATCGTAGACCACTTAGAGATTTTTAAAACACCAAGCTGTTTATAAATGAATAAAGTTAAATAAATAAATCTAAAACTATAAATCCACAAGAAGGCCACCATTTTACATTCCCATAGTACCCAGGATCTAGTGTTGTTCTGGAATTTGATTGAAGTGGGGATGGGGCATGGAATGGAAGTTTCTACAAAAAGTGGTGGTGTATATTCAGAGGATTGTACCCTTAAGAAGTAAAATACTAAAAAATTTTTAAAAATACTAAAAATATATATAAATAATAATAATAATAAGAAGTAAAATACATAAATGAGGGCTTTGTGGCTTAAATATACTTAACCCACAGTGCCAGGGCTTCTGATAGTGAACAGACTCTTACAGCAAAATGTGACATCATTTCCCATAGCATAAGCTACCTTTTCTCAAACTGATGTTGCAGTGCTTTAATTAAATTCTAGCAATCTTATTGATTTTCTTTTATCATTAAACAGATACTGCTTGTAAGCAGAACTAAGATGGAATTTGAATGCCTTCTTAAGTAATAATTTGCAGCAATACTGTCTTACAATGTTGCCAGCAGTTCATTAGTTCAAAGCAATTCTTCGTAGTGGTAATTTGTATTTATATGGTGAGAACTGCAGCAAGGCTATGAGAACTAAAGGAAGGGGAGAGGTGAAACTGACATTTTGCAACCGGGCAATCCAAATTCTGTCCTGGAATATTGACTTCTGATATAAAAGCTGAACTCTACAACTGGTTTAAATCATATGAATTCAAGCAAATTCCTCCCTCATTTCAGGATTCACATTTGGTTTTATTTGGCCATTGGCCATGACCCCATTCCTTATTATTTTGCATAATTGATTCTGCAGTTTTTACTGTTTTGAATAGGCACTTTGGCTCCTCTAGCAAGGAGTAATGCATAATTACTATCTCAGCCACAGCAAAATCTTATTCTCACACCACTTTTGCTTCTGAGATTTCAGCAAGCATTGCTCCAACATTAGGTACACGCACACATAGGGAGTACAGTCGTACCTTGGAAGTCGAATGGAATCTGTTCTGAAAGTCCATTTGACTTCCAAAATGGCTTCTGATTCCTACAGCCAATCGGAAGCCACGGAAGCCCTGTCAGACATTCAGGTTGCAAAGAATGTTCGCAAACTGAAACACTCACTTCTGGGTTTGCGGTGTCGGGAGCCAAAACGTCCGAGTACCAAGGCGTTCGGGATCCAAGTTGCGACTGTACTGCGTTAGTTTTGCTGATTATAATACTTCTGCCCCATTTTCCAATGTTGCTTTCACATTGCAGTACCTGTCATGTTAAGGAACTGTGGCTTTTTGACCAATATACCAGCATGTTGTATTAAATTCCATTCATACCAGTGGGCATGGTGTGGCACAATGTTACTGGACCACACAGCTATACAGCCACTCTTTCATTGCATGGGTGCTTCTGTTCCCCCATGAAAATGCCAGGAAAGAACTATATGCTGGTATACCACCCCAAATTTCACCACTTTATTCCCATGTTTTTTCTGGGTCAATGTGGCAAACAGATTTTTTTCTGGAATCAAATAACATAGAAGTGGGAGCTGAACTTCCATTTGGTTTCCGGAAGTGGCATTCATATCACCTGAAAGGTCAAATATGCAGAAATCAACAGTTAGAGAAATGTTGGGGAAATGGAACAAACTGCCATGTGACTGCATGGCATTGTCACACAAAATCTGCCATAAGAGCTAAGGACTTTCCCTTTTCAGAAATGAAACCTAAAACACCCAAAAGCACATTCTCTGCTTCTGCAGAATTACAGTATAGTCACATAGCTGTATTCACCTTTCGATAGGTATTTTCCTGTAGATATGTACTATCCTACATAACCTGGGTGGGACGCGGGTGGTGCTGTGGGTTAAACCACAGAGCCTAGGACTTGCCGATCAGAAGGTCGGCGGTTCGAATCCCCATGATGGGGTGAGCTCCCATTGCTCGGTCCCTGCTCCTGCCAACCTAGCAGTTCGAAAGCACGTCAAAGCGCAAGTAGATAAATAGGTACCACTCCGGCGGGAAGGTAAACAGTGTTTCTGTGCGCTGTGCTGCTTCGCCAGAAGCCACTTAGTCATGCTGGCCACATGACCCGGAAGCTGTACACCAGCTCCCTCAGCCAATAAAGCGAGATGAGCGCCACAACCCCAGAGTCGGCCATGACCGGACCTAATGGTCAGGGGTCCCTTTACCTTTACATAACCTGGGTATGGAACAGGACTGGTTCCAGGTTCATCAGGAATGCCTCTGAAGCAGTTACGACTAAATGCTCCATTCTTAGGCCATGATAATAGAATCATAGCAGAGCTGGAAGAGATCTGGATCATCTGGTCCCAACCCCCTGCAATGCAGGAATATGCAGCTGTCTCATACGGGGAACAAACCTGCAAGCTTGGCATTCTCAGCACCATGCTCTAACCAACCAAGCTATCAGGTTATCCTAATCCCATAAAGTTTCTTTAAAAACAAAGCTACTGCAAATCTCTGAAAGGGTCGAGTAGGATTGTCTCCCTTGATGGTTGCGCTGCTAACATGAAGGGAATTACTCTATGTTGAAATGGGTGGTTGTGCGCTAGAAAAAGGGGTTCTGTGGCAATCAGATTTGTGGAAAAGCAGAGTGTTTAACCTCAACGAGTAGATCCTAGTTTATTTTGCATGTTGAGCAACAGCAGCTAGTTCATACCTTATCATGTTTCCTCACTCTGATATGAAAATAGCAGCATTCAGTTTATCTACGTGTTACAAGCTAATGGGTGGATTCTTTCTCAGTTCACTTATTGAATACTCAGAAATTCTTGGGAGGGACAATGCTAATGGGGGCCTTTGAGTTCCAAAGGCAACCATTGCAGCAAAGCAATCAATATAACACCAGCCATCTATCTTCCTTTTCTGTGCTTGCGTGTGTTTGGTGGTATGGCAAAAGTTCAGCACAGATAGCTTTATTGCAAAGTCCTATTGCTGACTGCAAACCGGTGGAAACAAGCAGATAAACAACCATCGACATGGTTATCAGGGCGAAACTACACTATAGTAGCAGACCCTTGTCTTTTAACTTGATACAAGCCAGTATGGTGGAGAGCCAGAATGGTGCAGGAATGGTGGTGGTGTCGTGCGAGAGCTTCAGCTGTGGCAGACTTTGGGCTCTCAAATTCCAGTGGTGCCCTGTGTGATACTAAAACTTTGCACCCCTCACCTGTCGCTTTCCATTCTGCAGCTTTGTGGTGGTGCCCCCTGCAGCCGAACCAGTCATGCTACCCTATAACCACCCCTGGCTTCAGAAATTTCCCACCCCATTTGCGCATGAAAGTCCATCCTCAGATTGCAGCAGCCCCATGTTCTGAGACCCATTTCTGCCACAATTATCTACGACTGGCCCTTTCTCTTGCGTCAAGAAGAAGAAGAAGAGGAAGAAGAGTTTGGATTTGATATCCCGCTTTATCCGAAGGAGTCTCAAAGCGGCTAACATTCTCCTTTCCCTTCCTCCCCCACAACAAACACTCTGTGAGGTAAGTGAGGCTGAGAGACTTCAAAGAAGTGTGACCAGCCCAAGGTCACCCAGCAGCTGCATGTGGAGGAGCAGAGACGAGAACCCGGTTCCCCAGATTATGAGTCTACCGCTCTTAACCACTACACCACGCTGGTTCTAATAAACCCCATGCTCTAATAATAGAAGTGTAGAGCTGGAAGGGACTCAAAGGATCATCCAGTCCACCCCCTGCAATGTAGGGGCTGAGGACAATGTTCAGCTCAAGGGCCACAGTCCCTTCTGGGGACTGTTGTGGACCATGCCAGAGGCAAAAGTGGGTACAGCTGATGTAAATGTCCCCCTTTTATGGTAGGTTAATTTCTCAGTACATTGCTCTCTGACTTCCATCCAGGCAAGCAAGGGACATTGTAAGAATTCAAGGACAAATAGCAGCCAGGCAAAGACACCCAAGGAAGGTGGGGTGCAGGGCCAGAGAGGGGTGTAATTGGAGAGGGGATAAGGGGGGCTGTGGAGAGAGTCCCAAGTACCAGATAGAGAGACTTGGAGGGTCTCATTTGACCCTTAGGCCTGAGATCCCCCACAGCTGACCCAACAGTAAAATCTGCCATAGAAATACTAGTGGAACTGTGAGATGACATTTTATTTTGACACTTCTGAGTTAGAACGTTCCCTTCAGTAGTGAAGGAAATGGGAACGGAAAGTCTCAAATTGCTCTGCAGGTACCGTGGCAAAAATAACATGGTGTGCAGCTGGCTCTTAAACCCAATTCAAAAGCATCAGAGTGGCAGACTCTCAGGAAGCTAGTCCCTGTGGTTTTTAGAGGCATTGTTTTACTACTGCATTTGAACTGGCTCAACTTCCCTTCTCCTCTGTGCTGAAACACACACCCACACACACACACCGGAAAATGAACAGCAAACCTGGAACAATCTACTGCTGCAGGATACCCTGAAGTTAGGAATCTTATATTAGACAAAAGTTTGAAGCATGATAAGAGAATCAAACTGGGTCAGAGTGTACTTCTGCGGAGCTATACCAAAATTTCTTAGCTGGTGGTGGAGTCTGCTCGCCGTTAAATCTCAGCATAACCCCTATCTACCGTGCTCCGTCCTACTTAACATCGCTTATGGCCGCGTCTCACCGATATGCCTTCATTAGAGCTAGGTTCAATGTTTTTCCAACAAACGTGCTGAGACATATATTCACTAAGGGCCAAGTCCCTTCAATGTGTGCTTGTGAAATGAAAACATCTGAATCTCTACATCATGTTATGTTTATCTGCCCTATGTACAGTTCAGTTCATGCTAGTATACTAAACTCCATAATCCAGCCTATGGCAGACAAACCAGTAGACCTACAGCTTGCCTGGGTTCTTCAAGATGTGGATCCTTATATTACCCTACAGGTTGCTAAATTCCTAACAGTCGTCCTCTCGTACAAGAGACGGAATGGAATGTTAGCTGATTATTGATAGTTATAAGAATTTTCAATAATGACATCTGATATTGATTTTAGCGTAGTGCCTACATTTTTAATCTTAATCTTAAATTTTTCTTTTGAATTGCCAATATTTGTCCTTGTGAGCTGTGAATTGTGTTATATTACTTGTGGCTTGTACGAGTCTGTTGTTTTATTTGATTTGTTTTGTGTGTTGTGCTTTATGATGGGCGTAAAGCCAAATAAACATTTTGATTTTGATTGATTGACACATACCTTTCAGTTATAGAGGGGAGGGGCAAAGTAATATATCACCACACATTTTATTCTGAGCACAACAGAATCAGAAAGATATCCATTCTATAAATGGGTTGGGGAGCTTCGAAGAAGAAGAAGAAGAAGAAGAAGAAGAAGAAGAAGAAGAAGAGTAGTAGTAGTAGTAGTTTGGATTTGATATCCCACTTTATCACCACCCTAAGGAGTCTCAAAGCGGCTAACAATCTCCTTTTCCCATTGTTGGCCAAAAACTGGAAATCACAAGAAATACCAACAGTGGAGGAATGACAGGTGAAGATGATGAAACTGTCGGAGCTCGCTGACCTGACCGGAAGGGTCCGCGACCAGAAGGAGGAGGAGCACCAAGAGGAATGGTATAAATTTAAAGACTATTTAGTCAAATATGTTAAGATAACTTAAATAGAATTACTTGCGAGTATCAAATAGGCCTAGGATTTAAATATGTGATGTTATAGAACACTAAGGTTAAAAGCTATAATGAAAAGAAAGATGTTAATGGACTAAGTAAATTTTTGGGAAATCAGTTTTGGAAAACCGCTACAATGATGTATATGGAAACTCAGCCCGGGGGGTTTGAGGAAGTCACCCATCAATGTTAACAAAAATGGAATTTTTACAGTTAGGAATGTTTGTTTGTGGGGGTTTTTATGTTTGTTATAAATTTGGAAAATTAATTTAAAAAATCGAAAAACATAACAAAAACAAAACAATCTCCTTTTCCCTTCCTCCCCCACAACAAACACTCTGTGAGGTGAGTGAGGCTGAGAGACTTCAGAGAAGTGTGACTGGCCCAAGGTCACCCAGCAGCAGCACGTGGAGGAGCAGAGACATGAACCTGGTTCACCAGATTACAAGACTACCGCTCTTAACCACTACACCATTTGATGAACCACCCAACCAGTTCGCTTAAAAGCAGTGGCTTGACATATTAAGGAAACCCACTAGTCACCCTTCATAGGAGACAGCCATTGGCTCATCTCGCTCAGTATTGCCTACATTGATTAGCAGTGGATTTCCAGTAGGGTTGCCATACACCCGGGGAATCCCAGATATGTCCTTTTTTGGGGGAGGCCTAAATGCCCATCTGGGGGGATTCTTACAATTCTAAGCAAATATCCGGGTGGTCTTGGATGAGGCAAGCGTGCTGGCCTGCCCCAGTCACTGCTGCCTTGCGGGGAGGCTAATGGAGTCTGCCAGAGGTGTGGTGAAGGCTCCTTTAAACGTCTCTGTTGAGGGACGTGCAGCCAAGCACTCCTCAATGGAGAAGTGTGATGGAGCCTGCACCTCCCCAGCCTTGCCAGGGACAGGGTGGGGGCTCCATTAGACTTCCCCCCTCCCCGCCAGGACTCCCTCCCCATCCTCTTCTTTGGATTTCAAGATATGGCAGCCTATCTTTCTAGGAGCCTGGCAATGCTGAAGATTAATCCCGGCGCCTTCTGCATAGATGACAGATGTTATGCCACTGATCTATGGCCATTCTCCAACATGGCCTTCCAAACTACAAGAAAGAAAGAAGATTCCACCTAAACATTAGGAAGAACTTCCTGACAGTAAGAGCTGTTCGACAGTGGAATTTGCTGCCAAGGAGTGTGGTGGAGTCTCCTTCTTTGGAGGTCTTTAAGCAGAGGCTTGACAACTATATGTCAGGAGTGCTCTGATGGTGTTTCCTGCTTGGCAGGGGGTTGGACTCAATGGCCCTTGTGGTCTCTTCCAACTCTATGATTCTATGATTCTATGTTTTGAAATCCAACCTTGATGATTCAGAATGACTTGAGGTTACCAGTTTGGGGAAGGCTAGTACAAATATTATAGACAAATGAGGGGAGGATCCCCATGGGACAGCTGAAATGTAATCAAACCCTCTAGTTATTTAAGAAAAACATTGGTGGATCCTTCTGTCATTCATCTCTGTCTCACACATGGAGATATGGGTGATATTCAATATTAGTTATGCTCAGGGTAGACTCTCTGAAATCAACAGACTTACTACTCTAAAGAAAGTCGCATTACCATTTCATGGCAATTGCAACTGAGAGAGGAAAACTTTTAACAATTTGAAATAATTGGAGGGAGAGAAATGACAACAAACAGATTTAAAGTATTTTGTGTGGTAACTTTTATGGTATGTTTCAACAGCTTTAGGACCTTCTATAAAGAAATTTAAGAGGTTTTGTTTGTAATGTCTTTCCATTAAAGCTAATGTATTCTAAGAACGGGTCTTCAGGGTGATCTGACCTTGCATTTATATGTAGTTCTATAAGGTCATTTCAGAGAGAGAGAGAGACTAATCTAACAGAATTGAGCATGGCTTCAAAATTGTAGAAGTTACAGCTCTTGGTGCTTCTTAGGGACTCCAGAAAAGTCTTCATTTTTAGACCCTCTGACTATTTGCATCCTTGGGATACAGAACATCGGAGCAGAATTTCAAAGGAATTTACTGCATCAAGCC
This sequence comes from Podarcis liolepis, assembly GCF_965112155.1. Lineage (NCBI taxonomy): Eukaryota > Metazoa > Chordata > Lepidosauria > Squamata > Lacertidae > Podarcis > Podarcis liolepis. The sequence goes on from NC_139556.1 coordinate 85,437,500, forward strand.
TTGGAATAGGTTAGGTCACAGACAGAAAACGACACTCCCCCCCCCACACATTTTTATTCAGCATTAATGAATCTGAAACAACAATCACATCACTACTTTAGCATTTCTTACACATAATGATTAACAACAGGGACTTAAAACAGGGGGGAGAAACCACTGGCCCTCAAGATATTGTCGCACTCAAACTCCCACCAGCCCCTGTCAGCATGGCCAATGGTCAGGGATGAGGGGAATCCAGAAATATTGGGAGGGCCACATGTTCCCAACCCTGATTTAATCTTTACTTTACTCCTGCCTCAAAAGAATGGGTGAAGGGCCTGTTAAATTGTAAGTACTCTGGGCTATTAGTGCCATTTATTGATTGGTTATTTGTTTGTCTGAAAGCATTTCTACACTGCTTACCATTTAAAATCTCTGAGTGATGTACAACAAGAATAAACAGTATCATAAAAGCAGATATTTAAAAACAACAACACCAAAATCTAGTAGTTAGGATAAGCCTGAGCAAATTAGAATGCCGTTACATGACATCTGAAGCGACTGACGGATGATGGTTCACGTATGGCAGAGGGAAGGAAGTTCTACAGTGCTGAGTACAATAGAAAAGTTCAGCAGGTACCTGGCCCCTGTCAATTAATCTGGAGATGGTGTCACTGTGTCTACAGTTGCTTTACACAAACTTGGCACCTGCCATTTCTCCTCCTCTCATTTGGCCATTTATTGAAGGAAGTCAAGTACCCAGAGTCGGCCCAGCATTAGGCAAGGTGCTGCTTCTGCCTCAATCAGGACAAGCCCCTCAGGAGACATGCCCATGGGTGCCCCACCTGCCCTGATGCCACTGCCAGCGACAGAGAAATGCCGCTGCCATCTCGCCCAAAATCAACACCAAGATCTGCCAAAATCTGTAGGGATGTGAGCAGATGCTCAGAGAGATTATCTTTCCTTGCTCAAGTTTGTGAGTTCAGCAGAGTGCCATCCCTTTGTAGCTTAAAAGGGAAGCTTAGACTAGTTTTAGCCTTTTAGTCTAAGCAATCCAGGACGATTTAAGGCAAACAGGATTCTCTAGTCATTTCCCTTTTCTCTCTCCATTGAAACAATAATCACACAAACAGTCTAGTAAAAGGTAAAATTAACATTTACTCATTCAGAATACTTGTTGAAGAGCAAGAGATGGGGCCGGATTTAGGTTTGATGAGGCCCTAAGCTACTGAAGGTAATGGGGCCCTTTTATATGTCCAGCTGTCCTTTGACAACAAGAAATTGTCACTGTTTTTTGTACTGAATATATGCTATATGGTAATTTATGGACCTAATATGTATCTTAAAGCCAAAATATGTATTTTATCAAAGTAATTGTTGAACTGAAATACAATTAAGAAGAAGTATATTAATAGTGAAATACATGCTATGCAACCAGTCCATGCAGAATGTAGGCACCCTATATATAGAAATGAGCAAACCAGTGATAGTTTAGGGAGCAGGCTAGCAGGTGGGGCCCCAGCATTAGGCAAGGTGCTGCTTCTGCCTCAATCAGGACAAGCCCCTCAGGAGACATGCCCATGGGTGCCCCACCTGCCCTGATGCCACTGCCAGCGACAGAGAAATGCCACTGCCATCTCGCCCAAAATCAACACCAAGATCTGCCAAAATCTGCAGGGATGTGAGCAGATTCTCAGAGAGATTATATTAATCTTTCCTTGCTCATGTTTGTGAGTTCAGCAGAGTGCCATCCCTTTGTAGCTTAAAAGGGAAGCTTAGACTAGTTTTAGCCTTTTAGTTTAAGCAATCCAGGACGATTTAAGGCAAACAGGATTCTCTAGTCATTTCCCATGACTTACCGGTACATCATAGGAGCCTACACAACACAAAACACTGTTGCTGTATGTAGGTTTAATTATATTTGGTTTTTATCTTATACAGTGGATGCTTGGGTTGCGAACGTGATCCGTGTGGGATGCACGTCCACAACCCGCAGCGTCCGCAACCCACAGCGGTGCATCTGCGCACACGCGGCTTGCAATTCACTGTGTCTGCGCATGCGCAAAGTGCGATTTAGAACTTCTGTGCATGTGCAACCGCCGAAACCTGGAAGTAACCCGTTCCGGTTGGCAGTAATTCAGTGGTGGAATCATGAAGCCGAGCATGGATTAATAATTTCTGATGGTAGCCATAGGATGCTGCCTTATACTCAGTCACATCTGTGGTCCATCCAGCTCAGTATTGTTTACACTGGCTGGCAGCAGTTCTCCATCCCTTACCTGGAGATGATGGGGATTGAACCTGATAGATTCTCCATGCCAAGCAGATGCTCTATCATTTAGCCACAGCTTTCCCAAATTGTCTGGCCCTTAGGTGCATGGTAGATGCACCCACATTGGACTTCTGCTGCTCCTTAGTTACCAAATTCCTTTCTTTTTCAGTTACTGCTCAGCAAAGGCTACCAATCAATGAACTTAAAATGCCTGCAACTCTCACATTTCTTTCCAGAAGTGGACCCCAACCAGGCCATGGAAATTCTTCCTGAAGGATATACTTGTAGAAGTCTGAATGGCGCTATCACAAACTTCTTCTTTTGCCAGCTGTTTGGTAATAGTTTTTAAAGCTTTGCATAATAACAGTTACTCATCTTGCCTCTGAAATGCAGTTCCTCTTTTTCCATCAAAAAAGACCAGCATTGTGTTGTACATAACCTTTTAGGCCATCTATAGTCATTTAAATCTCATAAAAGCCTAGACTTTCTTCGGGGGGAGGGGAGCAAAAGAGCAATGATTTGGCTGATAATTGTGGCAATAAATATTGGACGCCTTGAGCAGTGGCTGCACATGCCACAATGTGAACAGGCTTGATCCTTTTTCAAGAACTAAAATAGCCAGTGTTTTATTGTGCTAATTTTGAAGGGGAAAAAACCCCCATAAAATATTATTGTTTTCCAAAAATATTCTCTTAAAATGTTCACAGTCTGAAGTGCTTGTAGCTTAGGACTAGTAAATTTTCTTCCTGTTTTTCAAGATTTTCTTTTGCTCTCTTAGGGAGCGATTGTAAATATAGGAAGCTTAAGTTACACTGGTTTAACTTAAGCTGGTGCAAAAAACACCAGATCCAAACTCTGTTCAGGAGCAGGACTCCTGCCAACTGAGCTGGCCTAAGCCTGGCAGAGGGGAAACAAGCCTTTAAAACAGTGTTTGAGTTAGACCACCCTCCTTTGCTTGCACTAAATTCCTCCAGGTTGCCAAACAGTGACTGAGCTGAACAGAGGTAGGATCTAGCGTAGGCTCCCACTTCTTAGTCTGAGCCCCACCACTATTCTGGAACACTTTTTTTCTGGGCTTATGCCAGTGTAAGTTCCTCCAGGCTTGGCTCAGCCCCAGTTGAGCCAGGATGGGGGGAGCTACACTGGTGTTATCTCCAGCTGAGCTGGAGTTAGGGACTTATGATAGTGCCAAACAGTTGAGCTGGAAACCATCCAGCTGAACTACAGATCCACCACATCCTAACTTGCTCATCCAATTGGATCTAGGGTTAGAATTGTGCCAATGACCACCCCAAAGCCAATCTTTAGCATTTACCTTTAAACTTGGAATTTTGAAAGATTCTTATTGCCTGCTGTACGTAAGGAAGCAACATTCAATCTGTTTAGGGAAGTTTTTAATGTTTGATGTTTCTTCTTCTCCTCCTCCTCCTCCTCCTCCTTCTGTTGGGAGCCATCCAGAGTGGCTGGGGAAACCCAGCCAGATGGGCAGGGTATAAATAAATTATAATTATGATTATGTTTATAAGTATGATTATTAAAACTACAGCAATTAAATTGTTCCAGAAATCTTTGAACTTTAAGATTTCTGGAACAATTCAATTGTTGTGTTTTTCTTCTTACAAATTTGTCATCTATTTATCTCCGTTTTACTTAGAAGTGAAAGAATGGGCAGATCTTTCAACACACACACACATATTTGTTTTGTTGTTGTTGTTTAGTCATTTAGTCATGTACGACTCTTCATGACCCCATGGACCAGAGCACGCCAGGCACTCCTGTCTTCCACTGCCTCCTGAAGTTTCGTCAAATTCATGTTGGTAGTTTCGAGAACACTGTCCAACCATCTTGTCCTCTGTCATCCCCTTCTCCTTGTACCCTCAATCTTTCCCAGCATCAGGGTCTTTTCCAGGGAGTCTTGTCTTCTCTTCTCATGATGTGGCCAAATATTGGAGCCTGAGCTTCAGGATCTGTCCTTCCAGTGAGCACTCAGGGTTGATTTCCTTCAGGATGGATCGGTTTGATCTTTTTGCAGTCCATGGGACTCTCAAGAGTCTCCTCCAGCACCATAATTCAAAAGCATCAATTCTTCAGTTATCAGCCTTTTTTATGGTCCATACATTACTACTGGGAAAACCATAGCTTTAACTATACGGATTTTTGTCAGCAAGGTCGGCATATTTGTTAGGGCCTGATAAAATTGCTTCAGGAACCTGATTTGACTCCACCAGGCCTGCATGCACTGTGTTGCTTGCCATGTGTGCCTGTCATATGCCGAGCTGACAGGATTTTTGTTGGTGCAATATACATAGAGAGAGAGAGTGTGAAAGAAAGGAGAATTCCTGGATGCAAAGATCCAATTAGGGACAAATACTATTTGGAGAAAGAACTCAGACAGAGATTTAAAATCACCAAACCTGCAGCATAAAAAAATACGCTGTAAACCCTTTAGAATGTGCCCCTCCAAATGTGTTCCAATTTTTTTCCTTTAAAAAGTTTCTTTCCGAAGTCTCCTTCTGCCAGCATAGGAAAAAGACCACATGTTTGGTAAGTTAAAAAATGATTTACTTACAAACTCTCCAAATGTCAGATTCACGTGTTTTTCCATACATCAGTCATAAAAGTTGCACAGGCAATAAAACTTAGTTTAGTTACAAAGTGGCAAAAGTTCCTAGATTATTGGTATAGTAACGGCTGGTGAGAGTCATGTGGCTGAGCTGGAACAACTAGGTGAAACCTCCTTACACACTGATTTGAAGGTTTCCTAAAGAAAAGCTCAACAACTTTTGGGAGGACCTGGTTTTTACTCTTTGAAATATGGCAACTCAATCAAGGTAAGGGAAGTAACTTAAGGATGTTGGTTCTATGAGGCTAGTTATGCCACACTTTTATCATATCAGATATACTCAAGAACTCATTTAATAATAATCCCCGCCCCCAAAAAACCCATCACCACATATAGTGCCCTAAATAAAACATCTCTTTTACTAGAACTGTTTGTTTCATTACATCTATCAGCTGACATTATGATGAATGGGACCAAAGGTCAAGAATCCTGTTACAAAAGGAACAGCTGGGAAGCCTCCAGGAGAGATGATTCCTGTTTATCTTACAAATGTTAATTTGGGCCAGTCATTTTTCTGTACTGTATCCATATACTGTACTGTACTGTATCTAGTTATCTCCTGCTTGGACTACTGCAATGCACTCTACGTGGGGCTACCTTTGAAGGTGACTCGGAAACTACAACTAATCCAGAATGCGGCAGCTAGACTGGTGACTGGGGGCGGCCACTGAGACCACATAACACCAGTCTTGAAAGACCTACACTGGCCCCCAGTACGTTTCTGAGCACAATTCAAAGTGCTGGTATTGACCTTTAAAGCCCTAAACGGCCTCGGTCCAGTATACCTGAAGGAGCGTCTCCACCCCCATTGTTCTGCCCAGACGCTGAGGTCCAGTGCCGAGGGCCTTCTGGCGGTTCCCTCACTGCGAGAAGCCAAGTTACAGGAAACCAGGCAGAGGGCCTTCTGGGTAGTGGCGCCCGCCCTGTGGAACGCCCTCCCATCAGATGTCAAAGCGGTAAACAACTACCTGACATTCAGAAGACATCTTAAGGCAGCCCTGTTCAGGGAAGTTTTTAATGTGTGATATTTTAGTGTATTTTTGGTTTCTATGGAAGCCGCCCAGAGTGCCTGGGAAAACTCAGCCAGATGGGCGGGGTACAAATAAATTATTATTATTATTATTATTATTATTATTATTATTATTATTATTATTATTATTATTATCATCATCTAAGAATGCATTAGCCCCTTCCACAATTCCTCTTCAGGCATGTATGAATTCACAGAGAGAAGTGCAGAGCACTGTCCATTGACCATACCTGCAGTATTGCCATCCAATTGGATCGACTGTCCATGCATTTGGTGGAAGAGACAGCTGATGCACATTAAGCTGAATGCCTGTAGGGTCCTCCAAGCAAACAAGCCTATATGCCTTTGACAGACATACAATTTATTAAACTTCCCTTCTCGACAACACCGTGTTGTTTTGAAATTTTGAAGTCTGAAAGCATGAGAGTGGTTGTGAAATGTCACAAGTGCAGTGACTTCCTCATGGAAGCTCAGGATATTAATATGTCAGAGTAAATTGCAAATTATTCAGCCTACACTATACATTTATTTTCCTCTTTTTCAGAGCGGTGCTGTGCTCAGTCCATGCAGAGCCTGGACAGTTAATTGACTGAGGAGGGCAACCTCAATTTTGAGTCCATGGTTTCAATCCCTCTTTTTCTACGGTTCATTTATATAAGCAGAGGGAAACCTGCCATGGTCCTCCAGATGTTGGTGGACTCCCATTCCTACCAGCCACAACCAGCTTGGCCAAAGGTAAAGGATGATGGGAATTGTAATCCAATCTCTGAAGGCTTGTAAAGGTTGCAAATATAAATGCCCAATTTATATTATTCTGGGTGTTTTAACTGGTCCACGCCCTACACACTGTTGCTTTGCTTTCAGTGTGCCTTCAGATACCAAGTAATTTTTGCTTCTGGAAACTTTGTATCTGATGTCACAGAAGTAACACTCTCCATGCTTCTCACATATGAAGGGAGAACTTTGCTTCCACCATAGCTGTCAACGTTCCCTTATTCTGAACAGGATTCCTCGCAAGAAAAGGGAAAAGTTGACAGCTGTGGTTTCCACCTCTTTAGACTCTTCCCCCCTTGGGGAATCTGAGGCTCTCCTGATGTTGCTGGACTGTACCTCCTATGAGTTCCAGCCAGCATGGCCAATGATCAAGGATGATGGGAGTTGTGGTCCAACAGTGTTTGGAGGGCAACAGATTCCCTACTACTGCCTTACAAAGACTGAGGCCTGAGATGCAAATGGAGGAGATCAGCCAGCAAGGTTAATGTTGTAATTAACTTTATTTTTTATCACATTTTGCCTATGTGGCACTTAAAGTTGTGCATTCCTATCCCAATACTGCATTAACATGATTTAATGATTACTTTGCATTTAATGCCTTCACTGACAATCTTGGCCATAGTAGATCTCAAAGGTGTGTTAGAAATAGAGCTTTGAAAAGCTTCAACAGACACAGCTCCAAATTGCCTTCATAGCAAACCAGGAGAAATGAGGTAGATTTTGTCCTGTGTTGGGAAGCTTGTTTATCTGTGGTCTATCAAGTTCCTCCATTCTTGTGAATCCCAGATCCCTGCTTCTTAGGGGACAACATCTTCCTGGCTCCTGCAGGTTGCAGCTATAGCTATCAAACCCAATTTCTTTTAATTACTCAGAAGCATATTTTGCTTGGCTATGCAAGTAAACTCCCCCCCCCCATTGCAAACAGCAAGTGTGGAGGCGATTTTGATTGGAATCATGGAACTATGATTCAGGTTTCCCTTTGGCCCTCCATGATGCAGGTAAGCTACCTCCCACTCTTCTTTACTGGTTAAAGAAATGTCAACTATGCAAGGGCAACCTTCGTGACAGATGTCATGTCTAGTTTGGTCCTGCAAGGAAACTTTCAAAGCCTTCCCAGCTCCTAGAGATGAACTAGGCAGCTCTTATCTACCACACCACTGAAATGCAAGCATTTCCAAACTGTTGATAGGCTCCCAAATAAATCAGCAGACAACAGTCATTATCAGAGCAAAATGTGATAAAGAACAATCATTGTCCTTTGTAAGCATTATAAGTAACCATATCAAGAGAAGGCTGCCTTGTGGAAGACTATGTTTATTCAAGTTGTTACTTAGTCCCTGGAAAATCAGACCTCATTTCCGTATCACAAGGACTGAATACTCTCCATCGGTCAAGGCACACAATGTTGTCTGGGGCTCAGATAACAAGCTGATAAGGAGAAACAGTCTGTAGAGCATTAAAACTTCTCTCATCAATATGCAATTGCAAGGGAAATATATTGCCTCCGTCTTGGAGATGGATGAGTTCAGAAATCCATCTAGGATATAAGGATTTAAGGTGTCCTGTTCCCAAATAGTTCAAGACTTTGTATATCAGCAGAAGAACCTTGAACCTGATCCAGTAATCTGTTGGCAGCCAGTGCAGATGCTTTAGTCAAGGTATCACATGCTGTCAGCCGTTTGCCCCCATTAGTTCACCTTCTTGCATCCCATTGCAGCAAGGAAAACCTCGTTTACCAGTCACCTGCCGTCAAAAGCAGACTGAACTTGTGGGTAGGAACACATCTGGTTCAGTTCTTATTTTAATGGGAACCTACCTAACTTGCACTTCACAGTACAATACATGAACCAAAACGCAGTTTTGGATACTCCTTCCAGCCCCGCCCCACCCCAAATCCATGTACAGAAGCTCCGACTTTACTTCAACACTGACAGAGTTCCCCACTATGCCCAAGGAAAGCAAGTTAGTTTATGAGGTTCAGGGCGTACCATGTGGCTGGCCAGCCCAAGGCATTTTGCTGTCTGATGGAAAGGGCAAGATGGCGTCCACACCCACCGCATTCTATATGTAGAAGGTGATTGGACTGTTGACTCTTTGTTTGACACCAGCAATATGATGGTTTCCTCCAGTGCACCTGAGGGCAATAGGCTACTTCAGGGTGGAGGGCATGACCCACATAACTCTGCTATTCAAGGGTGGCTAAGGAGAAAAGGCAGAAGAGGGTGCCACTGCTGCCTCCCAGAATTTGCTACCTAAGGCAGTTGCCTCATTCAGGATCATGGTAGTGCTGTGCGGCATGCAGTACTCTGTCTTCTAACAGAATGGAGAGGTTGGTAGGTTCAGGAGGAATGGCTGGGAACCATCCCAGATTTTCCCCCCTTTGTTTATCACCAAAATACAGACTCCTAGGTGCTTGTACAGTCAGCTTTGGAATGCAGGCCTTTCTGTTATGCTTTGCTAAATGAATACACAATGCAAGCTGACATAGATATGGACCAGCTTCTTCTTCTTCTTCTTGTCATGTGTTGAAGCAGCATCCTCTATTATAAAAAAGTGAGTCTTTTCAGAAATTCACTGACTGTCACAGAGGCCTGATATTCCAGGGAGGCCATTTGAATCCCCTGTGGGGAATCTCCTCATGTGCTTCTGTAGGAACTCATTTGCACTTCGAATTTGATCGATTCCTAGCAATACATCCAGTTCATTCTTGAAATTTAATTGAGAATCAGGGAGTGGGGGTTGAATCAGGCTTCCCTCCTGAGGGATTATTGCCTGTATCACCTAGTTTCTGAGTGTGGGTTGTTTAAATTCACTTGGATTATCCCTGATGGTGGAATTTAAATTGCTATTATACTCTCAGAGAAGGAGTCATTTCAATGAGGGCAATGATGAAATACTGTGTGTCTGGATATATATATATATTAAAAAGTGTGCTTTTCATTTTATTTGAAGAGGAGGAAGGCGGATGCTCAGGCTGTGTGTGTACAGATTTGGGGAAACAGAGTACAGAGAATCCTTGTGGGAGATGGACTGCAAAACTTGGGTACAATTTTCAAGTGAAAAATCTCTTATGGGTATTGCTACCTTGAGGGATTTTCCTCTTAGTTTTAGCTCATTAATTAAATCTTTAAAGTGAGTATAACTCAATATATGAGGGTCTCAGATTTTGTCTCCAAATATTTCATATCCAAGCCCTAGCAAAACACAGGATAAATCTCCAAAGTTTGTCACACATACAAAGACAGAACAAACAGTATAGCAAAATACACAAAGACACCCTCTTCTGGCACAGGGGCTCCTATTCAATGGCCCACATGTCTTTACCCAACCATGACACTTCAAGCTTAGTTTAGTGTCACAGCTGCTTTGACCTTAAAACTGCTTCAAGTGGCTACACTATGTATAAACTCCAAGATCACTGCCTTTCAATCCAAGGTTATGGATCCATTCCAGAAGCTAAATAGCTGCAGGATCAAAAGGTGGAAAAAATAGAATGTGTTGTGGCATCCTGTTTTTCCAAGCAATTAAGGATCTGATGACACAGTTCCCAGGGAAGAAAGGGAACCCTTATTGGCTCAGTAAATATGAGCCAGCAACTAATACAGAGGTATCTAACAACATAGGTCCTATACCAGTATAGTTCGCTTGTGTTGACTGATCATATAATTGTCATTATGGCATCCTGAGCAAAAGCAAGGACCACAAGACATCTTAGCAGCTATAGCATTTGATGATCACTGTATTATGCAAGAGGCCCAAGCTTCTTTCCTTTTAGAATTAGCCTTATCTGATCTTTTTACCTTCTGTTTTGTCTCCACTGAATCAAAACTTTTTTGGTTACCATGCCTGGTGAGTATTAACAAGCTAGCAAGTACCTGAGAGACAGGAGATAACTAAGAGCAAACAGGACAGGTGAGTCAAGATCTGTAGAGGTCAACATTCCACAGGAAGGACCTCACTCGCGCTGTGTTACGATATGCAAGACCACCGCTTTTGAACAGGAATTTCAAATGTGAAGCAAGTGTTCAAAATATCTGAGCGATGGCTGGCATATTGATAGGAAGGAAATGAATTTGGACTCTCCTTCCTTCCAGATTTTAAGCAAAGTTTGGATGGCCACGTGTCATGGATGATCTATTTGAGATTCATACAATGCAGCGGGTTGGACTAGATGAGTAGGAGGTCCCTTCTAAATCTACAATTCTATGATTCTAAGTTCAAAATGCTTTAGTACCTAATTTGGTAATCCACCTTGGGTTGAGGGTTTTAAAGAAAGCTGAGATATAAATATGGTGCAATGACAGAGAAAAGGAGAAGAAGTATAAGATAAAGAGAAAAACAGCTTCCAGACTTTTAGAAGACATCTGAAGGCAGCCCTGTTTAAGGAAGCTTTTAATGTTTAATAGGTTATTGTATTTTAATATTCTGATGGAAGCCACCCAGAGTGGCTGGAGAAACCCAGTCAGATGGGTGGGGTATAAATAATAAAATTATTATTATTATTATTATTATTATTATTATTATTATTATTATTATTATTATTATTATTAAGTTAATGTAGCTTAGTGGATGGATTACAGCAAAATGGAACATTCAAATCTGTACTGAGCCATGATGCTTGCTGGATGTTCCACCCACATGCATAGAAACAGGGGGCCCCTGCATTTCTCCCCCAAGTGTGGGAAAGCAGTTTTGGACAAGTGATTTTGAACAAGCAGAAGGAAGAGAAGTGATTAAACAACTCATTCACAGTCCCATCATTGTTCAGCTCCTGATAACAGCCTCTGAGTTTCCTTTTCAGTTAAGAAAAACATAAGCAGGTAAAAGAAACATGCAGCCTTTTATATTGTAGCATATAGTTGAACAGTTAATTCCTCACCTGCCTGGGAGCACTTTTTGTGTGCGTACACATGTTCTAATGACCTCGTCTGTTTGATTTTATATTGTGTCAGAGTTAATTGCTGGGCAGGTTGGTGGTTTTAATATATTTTAATACGGATGTTTAATTACATTCTGCTAAATGCTGTCTTGAACTCATGTTGAGACTCCTTTGTGATGAGACGTTTCCCATAGCCAACTTGGGTGAGTTCTCTCACTTGCCAAACATGCTACTGTTCATTGGAGAATGCTCTGCCATACATTGATGACCGGCAGCAGTTTTCAGCTTTTTGATAGGCTATTGAGACTGTAATGACCTCAAGGAAATTAAAGGGAAATTACCCTTTGCTCCATGTTTGGTTTATGATGGACTATTTTAATTTTAAAAAGCATGCCTTGTTTGGCCAGGATTCCACACAGGATATGTAGAATGATTGTTTCAAATTAAGTGTTCTGTATACCCGCTCTTAAATTAATAAGCTTAGCCCTTCATTTCAAAAAAGGTAAATGTTAAAGAGGAACAAGAGGATGCATGTTACATAAAGAAAATGGACAAGACTTCTCCTTTAACCATTGCCCCCCAGCTCCAAGCCAACTTGATTACATGCTAATTCATTATTGAATTATAACCTCTTTTAGATAGCCTGTGGATAGGCTTTCCCCTTTCCAATCCAATGGACAAGCAAAGAGTAACTATTCGCCCCACCCATGGGTTGTAATGACCTTAAAGCCCTTGGTAAGTTTGGTAATACCATGCAGAGAGAAATATACCAAGACTACTCATTTTGTTATATTTATCACTGTAAATCAGGCATAGGCAAACTCTGGCCCGCCAGATGTTTGGGACTACAATTCCCATCATCCCTAGCTAACAGGACTAGTGGTCAGGGATGATGGGAATTGTAGTCCCAAACATCTGGAGAGCCGGAGTTTGCCTATGCCTGCTGTAAATGTTACATCTGGCAGTGATCCAGCCTTACGCTGTCACTCAAGACACTCTCAAATCTGCTGACGGGACAAGAAAGAATTTCACATTCTCCTCCTGACAACCAAATCAAAGTATGATCTGGGTATTGTCAGCATACAATAATTTAGTGCTGCGGATAATGTTCTCTTTGATGCCGAGAAAGAACGGTAAAACAAAAACGACTGAAATACTTCTCTTGATTTCAAAAGAGAGACTTCTTCTGTAGTGAGGAAATTGCTAAGATCGTTATTACCGTTTTGAACATGTGTTTTTTGACATCCGAGAAGGTGTGGAAGATTTATTGAAAACATAATAATTTAATGAAAAAATAATACAGGCCCAGATTTAGGGTTGTGTAATTCTGCGGAACAGTACAGTCATATCTCGGGTTACGAACACTGCAGGTTGCATGTTTTTGGGTTGCAGACTGTGCCGAACCTGGAAGTACTGGAACTGGTTACTTCCAGGTTTTGGCGCTCATGCATGCACAGAAACAGAAAATGACGTCACACACATGCACAGAAGCGCCGAATAGCGTGACACGCGTACGCAGATGTGGCGCTTCAGGCTGCGAATGCTGCGGGTTGCAAACGTGCCTCCTGCACAGATCACATTCGCAACCAGAGGTATGACTGTATTGGAGAACTGGGGGAATACTGCACAAGGGTGCTGCAGAATGCCTTGGAATTCTAATGTTTACCTATAGAAATATAACAATTAGTGCCAGCTGGACAACTGTAACAGCCCTGTCATTGTGACCAGCTATCTCAATGACTCATTGTCCAGCTGGCACTAATTGCTATATGTCTCTGGCCTTGCTTGATCCTCTTTGGATCAGGTGTTTGGGTAGATATCCCTGTCCTCTTCTGGGTAACATATATTGACAATCATTTTGTAGTGTATGGACACTTGCATGCATGTACCAAGATGCAGACAAACTGGACGGTATTCAACTAAACAGAGATGTTCATTAATTTCAGTTGATCTGCTCTCAGTAAAACTAAATTGAATACCATCTACTGTGTACTGTGATTGTTCTGCTCTGAGTCTGAAACCCTGATTCAACAAAGCAAAGCTTTTGTTTCGGCAAAGAATAAGGGATCCTGAAACACTTATTGTGTATCTTGCAAGAAACTAATTGCAGTGCCTTAGCCTGCTTTAATTGCTATGGTAATTTAAATGACTTGTGCATTTTGCTGTAATTATAGTGTCATTCAGGCCACAAACCTTGCGGAAGAAAAAATAAATATTGCCTCGTTGGTAAAGTTGTTCAGCCTATTATGCCAGCGATAGCGTTAAGAGACCAACAGGGGTTCATCAGTTTAGTCCCCATTTAAGCAAATTATTTAGGATTATTTTTGTTCTATTTATGTTGAATAATTCACAGGAAATAATCAAAGTAGTGCTTGCTGAAGTCTGCTTTACATATTCTTCTCCTCCTCTCCATCCCGTAAGCATCTAAAGACAAGTGTCAGTACAGGCGAGCAGCATAGCAGCACCCCTCAGAAGGATTAGACCAGGGGTCTGCAACCTTTAAGACAAAAAGAGCCACTTGGACCCGTTTCCAAAGAAAAAATAACAACTGGGAGCCGCAAAACCATTGCGACATTTAAAACAAATATATCTCCGGAGCCACGATCTGACAGCGGGCGGGAAGGTGACGTCAGTACGGTGCGTGAGTAACGCACGCACTGCCCCCATCCGACGTCACAGCCAGTACAGCGCCCGCCACAGTGAGGAGTGTCGGGGCGCACAATGCGCCTCCTCCCCTCGCTAGTATCCGCCCCGGAGCCGCAGCAAAGATGTAAAAGAGCCACATGCGGCTCCGGAGCCGCGGGTTGCAGACCCCTGGATTAGACCAATTTCTACCTCATTGTGTGCATTCTAGTAGTTTATTGCAGTTTATCGGCAATTGCAAGTGACACTATGATGAGTAGTTGCTTGGCACGGTGTGGATTAGTAAATTGGTCAGCAGTAGTAAGGAGAATTATGATGTGCATTACTTAAAATGGATGTATGCAAATGTTCCATGTGGCTTTAAATGGAATCTACGCTAAGTACTAAATGGGATGGATACATGGAGCTAGCAGATTAATAATTTAGAAAATCTTAACTTTACAACATGTACATATCCATGATCCTGAATATGTGGCATCACTTTCTGGCGAGGCATACTTTTTTTAGGTAATAATGGAAGAATGGGATCTAATAGAATTAGGGGACTCTCCTAAGGCAAGATCTGATGGGATGAGCAGCTTAGGATGCAGCTGATCTTTGGCTCAGCTGACTGATTCTTGGCTCTGCTATGCTCAGCCAGCAATAACTTTGTTCGGTACAACCAAGTGGCTGTGGTTTCAGAGTTTGTCCAATGCTTATAAAGGTAAAGGGACCCCTGACTGTTAAGTCTAGTCATCGACGACTCTGGGGTTGCGGCGCTCATCTCGCTTTACTGGCCGAGGAAGCCGGCGTTTGTCCACAGACAGTTTCCAGGTCATGTAGCCAGCATAACTAAGCTACTTCTGGTAAACCAGAGCAGCGCACGGAAACGCCGTTTACCTTCCCGCTGGAGCAGTACCTATTTATCTACTTGCACTTTGACGTGCTTTCAAACTGCTAGGTGGGCAGCAGCTGGGACAGTGCAACGGGAGCTCACCCCATCGTGGGGATTCAAACCGCTGACCTTCTGATCGGCAAGCCCTAGGCTCTGTGGTTAAGACCACAGCGCCACCCGCGTCCTATCCAATGTTTATACGCTCTCACAAAATAATAATGATAATAATAATTTTCTTATTTATACCCCGCCCATCTGGCTGGGTCTCCCCACCACATATAAAAACATAATAAACTGCCATACCTTAAAAACTGCCTCCAGGTGTCTTCTAAAAATTGTGTAGTTTTTAATCTCCTTGGCATCTGATGGGAGGGTGGTTCACAGGGTGGGCGCCACTGCCAAGAAGGCCCTGTTCCTGGTTCCCTGTAACTTCACTTCTTACAGTGAGGGATCCACCAGAAGACCCTCAAAGGTGGACCTCAGTGTCTGGGCTGAATGATGGGGGTGGAGACTCTCCTTTAGGTATACTGGGCTGAGGCTGTTTAGGGCTTTAAAGGTCACAACCAACCCTTTGAACTGTGCTCGGAAAAGAACTTGAAAATATGGTGAAATTAAAACTAGGTTGCAGTGAAACCCCTTTTGTGCTTGAAAACACTGAAGTGATTCCATCCACTCATGCACAGACCTAGAACTCTTCAACTCAGGTAAGAAACCATCTGTTGGGAAGTTTGTTTTCCTTAATCTCTGCATTTGGTGCCATTTCAGTTCTAATACCATTCTCAATTTTAATCAGTTAACCGGATTTGTCTCTTTTGCTCAGTCGAGCAGCCTTATGGCTATTGGATAATGGTTAGAAGAATGCAAAGAGTAAAGGAAGCCATGGTGGCTCATAAGGAAAACACCAAAATCCATATTATTGTAAGACCTTTATTAGGCCAACCAAAAATGTGTGCAAACTTTTGAGTTCTGCAAAACTCTTCATCAGGCTACATGATAAATGGGGCAAGGCTGGCAATGGAGGGGGGGGCACAAAAAAGGTGAAACAGTGAAATGTGCATCTGGTCACACCTTTAAGATGGAATGAGGGAGGAGGTAGCAGACATGGAAATGGGGTTCTTTAGGTGCTCTGCAGGTTTTGGGTTGCACCCAGAGCTGCTAGGAAGACAAAACTGCTTCTGAGAGCCATCGCTCCGTGGTAGAGCATCTGCTTTTCATGCAGAAGGTCCCAGGTTCAATCCCCAGGAGCTCTGGAGAAGTCCTGAAGAGCTACTGCCCAACAGAGTAGAACATACTGAGTTAGTTGGGCCAATGGTCTGACTCAGGAGAGGGCAGCTTCCCATGAAAATACAGTGGTTTAGGCCCCATATATGAAAATACAAAATCCAGCTGTTACTCAGGAGAATGCAACAGCAATCTTAAAAAAAAAACAAAAAACTGGAAATTAAATGTGCCATGTTGATAATGGTCCTGGTAGTAGCTGCAACCTGGAAACAAAAATCAAGATCTTCATAAGACAAATCCCCTGTGCTTTTGAAGCTTAAATAAAATAATATAATAATAGGCACAGTCCACAGGGAGCATAACCTGAGCAAACCATGAGTTTCTGCAGCTGCCATTCATTGCCCTGGAACTTCTGCAACTGTTCTGTTGGGTTGCTTCCCTGTTGGGTTGATTCACCATCGGGAATCATTGTAGAGCCAGAATTCTTCTTGGTATTGTTGCTCCACTGATGGGAGCAGGTATTTCGCTGCAGGATAGTGCATCCACCTCTGAAATGAAGATTCCCATCTTCATGATGAAATGGTAGGTCCCAGAATTACCTCCTTGATTCATTCCTTATCTTCTGCCTTGCCTTGATTGATCTGTAAACTGCTTTGGGCAGCTTTTTCTGGCTGAAGAGAGAGAGGAAATATTTAAATGAATAATAATAAATAACCAAACTTTTTGTTTTTTTAAGGATGGAATTACAGTTCTAGAAGTCAGCACCCCTCCCAGGCCTTAGTGCTTCCGAATGATGCAGTGATTGCATCCACTCATACTGAGACCTTGAATAAAAAGGTAAAGGGACCCCTGACCACTAGGTCCAGTCGTGACCGACTCTGGGTTTGCGGCGCTCATCTCGTTTTATTGGCCGAGGGAGTCGGCGTACAGCTTCCGGGTCATGTGGCCAGCATGACTAAGCTGCTTCTGGCAAACCAGAGCAGCGCACGGAAACGCGGTTTACCTTTCCGCCAGAGCGGTACCTATTCATCTACTTGCACTTTGACGTGCTTTCGAACTGCTAGGTTGGCAGGAGCAGGGACCGAGCAATGGGAGCTCACCCCATCACGGGGATTCAAACCGCCGACCTTCTGATCAGCAAGTCCTAGGCTCTGTGGTTTAACCCACAGCGCCACCTGCATCCCGAGACCTTGAATATGTCCACTAAATTTAGAAAATAACCTTGAATCAAGCTATCTTCAGTTCTCAAGGAATCTGTCTTCCCTAGTGCCTCTCCACACTTTGGCTTAATGTGGATGGTGAATCCTTGTGCCTTTTTGTCCGCATGGGTTTCTCTAACTACTGCTGTCCCACACTTTCTCCTTCTAAATTAAGAGATTTCCTGTGCTATTGATACAGCTCTCCAATTTGTATTTTCAAAGCATGCAAACCTCTGGATTTAGGGAGGAGAAATTGTGGAACAGCGATAACTGGAAGAGAAGAATACATGAATGAGGGGAATTTAAGGAGACAGAAGGGGTTCACAACCCATATTAAGCTGAGGTATGGATAGGCCCTTAATCTCCACATAAGGTCAGTTAGGATGCTGTTTCTTTTCACCATCTGAGTACCATCCTTCAGACTTTTCCCACTTCTGACTCTGTTCTGAGTTGTTTTGATTCATGGCAATGATATGAAGCATTAATTCTGTGGTCTGCAAGATTCATTTTGGTGCCTTTTCTTAAACAATTGATGCCATTGCTGGGAAGTTGGTGTATGCAAATTTAACAACGTCATCATTTTTAACTGAAAGTTGCTTTGATTACATTTTGTAGAAAAGCCACACACAAAATATTACATGTGAATGAGTACATATTAATTCTTGAACTGACAGGCAGTCTGGTCCAGTGCATAGAAAGCTTGCGTCAGATTCAAATCCGTCTTCAGCCAAAAGGTCATGGGGTATCCTTGGACAAGTTGCTGTCTCTCAACCTCAGGTGTGTTATCTGTAAAAACAGGAATTATTATTGCTTTACAGCAGTGATAGGCAACATTTTCCCTGTGGGTGCATCCCGCTCCCAAAGTTCATTGCCAACTATGCATAGATGTAATGCAACTGCTGGGGCTGGAATCAGGAATTCATGGCTATGCCTCAGGTGCTGAGCCAAGAAGGCAAAATGTTGGAGCAGATCCCTAGACCAGGGATCACTGGCATGGGACCTACCTGCCAGTGACTCCTAATGTGTTTGCAAAAGGTCTCAGGAAATATTCCCTCAAAATTATACAATAGATGAGGAACTGCTTACTCTTCTAATTTGCGCCAGCTCAGCATCTCTTACACTGAATGCATATCACAGGAGTATGCTGATCAATAATCACATAGTCCAAAATTGGAGTTAGTTGACTCCACAGTCATACCTCGGGTTGAATGTGCTTCAGGTTGAGTGCTTTTGGGTTGTGCTTCGTGGCAACCCGGAAGTAATGGAGCGTGTTACTTCTGAGTTTTGCCGCTCGCACATGCACAGACGCTCAAAATGACGTCATGCGCATGTGCGGAAGTGGCAAAACACATCTTAAGTTCTATTCAGGATGTGAACTGGGCTCCGGAACGGATCCCGTTCACATCCCGATGTACTACTGTATTAGCAAAAACACAATCTGCACAGACTTGGTTGAGCGCCAGGCCTAATGAGCTCACTCCTGGTGGTCTTACTCTATGAAAATCAGTTTCTGAGACTGAAAGCCTCCACGTCCTCACAGCCATCTAAGTTCCCTCCTCTCCAGGGCTTTTTCCAAGCAGTCAGAGACTGTGCCTGGAGGGGAGCTTGTTGCAGCAGAAGAGGGAAACACCTGTGACTCTTCACCAGCCTGACTTATCTCTGCCTCTTGGGCTCCCTCATCCCACTCTCCTGCTTCAGCTTCAGCTTCTGCCTCTGATTCTAGACTTCTCTCTGCCACCAGCTTTCCCAGCTCACCCTGTTACTTCTTCAGCTTCTGACACCTCCTCTTCCTGGTCTCCTCTTCTCCCTCTGACCATTCATCATTGTCCCACCACCACTCCCCAGGCTCTGAGGATTCTTCCCTTGGTGGTTCTCCAGCTGGTTCCTCCACCGTTCTTCTGCATCCAGCCATTCCATGACAACATGGCACATATCATTGGATGCCAGGAATGGACACCCACCTTCCCATCTGTTCTGAACAGAAGAGAGATACCAAGAGGGTCTCTCTGTAAGTGAGTATAGGGATGGTTTATGTAGGTCTGTTTTCCCCATATTTATGAAATGGCTTATGGGGAGAGGGCATTCCCAAACCATTTTGTGCTATTATATCTATTTCTTCTCTTTTATTTGCATCAGCCATGATGCCACACACATTATGTCACAGTAGCTATTTTCTGACATGCCAACCCTCCTTGGTAACCATTTGATGTTGTGCCATGCCCCCACAGCAGGCATGCTGTGGCTGGCAATCATGGCATTCTGAGAAAGTTCCACATGTGCCCACTGGCTCAAAAAAGCTTGGTGACCCCTGCCCTTGGCAGTAAAAGATCTTTAGATACTGTGGTGAATTGTCTCTCCCAGGCTGGCCATTGACTGTTCTCCTCAAGAAGACTATAAATCCCCGTGTTGTACCAACATCTGTCCTCCAACTTTTTGGAAGTATTTGTCTCCTAGGAAAGAAGTTTCCATTTTTCTGCCTCTTTCTCAGGGTTCTTTAGAATTCCTTTAGAATTCTGGAGGGTGGAGACAGGGAAGAAATTGGTTCGCTTGGCATTGGAATGTGATCTTCCCTGATTTGCAATTCCTGAACCAATAAGCCAACCAAAACACAGCTCTCCTGAAAAATTCGCACTGCTCCAAATTTTGTGATGCAGTTCTCTAACCCAGAAGTGTGCACCAAAATGCATATATGAGTGAAAATAGCATATAAAACATTATATCAGAGAAAATTGCTTGCAAAAAAGGTGTATAGTAGGCCATGTTGCAAACAAAATTGCATATGTTAGGAAGAATGTGTGCAATAATTCATGCTGTTTTTAAAGAAAAAAATGCTATGTGAAAATGCAACAAAGCAAGCTTAAGATTGAGAAACTGATAGAACTTAAAACTGACAATCCTATGTTTACTTACATTGCTTCTGAGTAGATTGTAGTGTGGGATTTTAGTGTAAAGTTATTTCCATACAACAGAAACCAAAATTGCACACCATGCAACAAACACACACTGCCTTTTTGCTTCTTGTCCTTTTGATGGCCCTAAGACAGGTGTGCAGAAATGGCCTCTCAAAATTCTCCCCCCTGTTTGTGGGCAAAGAAATTGGAAATAGCTTTTCCACTGAGTTTCTCCAGTGTAGAGGACAGGAGAGAAATTCTCCAGCAGTTTCTCAGGGGTGGATCTCATCATTAGCAGAGGTATGTCTGGCCTTATCACTAACTTCCTTCTTTCTTTCCTTCTTTCTTTGATACCCCAGGCCGTGCCCAAGACCTACACCAATTCTCAGCCATTTTATGAATGGTGGGGCAAGTAGCAGTGTCAGCCCCCACAAACAATGGTGGAGAATATTCAGTGAATATTCAATGCCTCAAGGACTGCCTTACCCTACATGAACCAACCTGGGTCCTTCTCCATGTGTCTCCTCAGGGGGTGGGTGGAGGGGGGCGGCAGCATACCTGGCCCTATCACTATTTGTTTTTAGGCAACAATCAAAATCATTTTTCTTCAGCAGGCCTTTGGACCTTAATCTTCTTGTTATCTTTTAGTGGGGTGGGATTTTAGTGGGCTGTGGACCAGTGGTGGAGCTTCATGCTCAGGCACCGGGGGGGCGGAGAGCAGGTGGGGACCCGTCCTGGGGGCATGATATGTTGCCCACAGGGGCATGGTGTGTGGCCTGGGGGCCGGGCACACCGCCTGCAGGAGCGTGGCGCCCAGCGTGGGCGGGGAGGCAGCCACGATGGCACCCCACTGGGATCACACTGCTGGGGGCAGTGTGCTCCTCCCGCACTCCTCTTCCTCCGCCAGTGCTGTGGACCTGTCTTTTATCCAGTGAGTGGTTTCAGATGTTATTAACTCTTGTTTTTACACTTGCTTTTAATATTTGGTTTTGTAAGTGTGGGGGGACAAGAAAGAGCTTTTAAAGAAATGTCTTCAGAAAGTTATCTTCTGAGAAATTGCAGCCCACAGCACAGAAATGTGTTGATAATGGGATTGATGGCAGTGCTTCCAAACAACCAGCAGTTTTACACTGTGGAGGTGGTTTCCACATTACATCTGTCTATGTATCTATTGGATTCATACCGGTTATCCTTCAGTCTGCTCATCCCCCATGATTCACTTTTCAAAATGCAGGTCAGCCAGCTCAGAGTTAGTGCTGTGGCATCATAAAATAGAGACCTGTGCATCAACATGCAGTTATGGTGTCCTCGTATCATAAGATAACATAGGCCATGTCGATATGGATTGTTCCTGGCTGTGTGACAGCGCCCTTAAAAAACCGCTTTTCTTCCTTCCTTTCTTCTTTGGCAAGATTCCCCACCCAAAAGTGAGGAAGGTGAAGAATACGATTTGCTCCCTTGTTGCCAACAGGTTTAAGAATAATCAGCAGATGGTTTCTGAGTGAATAATCCAACTGGAATAATGTCAACACCACTATTGAATTTGCTCCTCTATTGGATTATTCTCAAGATAAACTACAACTTGAGCTCATTAGGTACATGAATTTCAATTCCCCTCCAAGTCGAGTGATGCATCGAGGAGAGAACAAATTAAAAGAAATGTGGCCAGCAGTGGAAAAGGATTTGTAGAAATGGCTTCTAAGAAGCTCTTAAATATTAAATGTTATGTTTAAATGTTACCAGCATGCATATAAAGCAATAGGTCTATTGGCACTGGGAATGTTTGTGGAGTGGTCTTAATAATTTAAGCAAAAGATGTGCTCCTTTTTTCTTAGACCGGGTGCAGGCAATCCCTCCCCTCCCCTGTTAAGGCCTTCATTCCCTTGGAAGTAATCTGTCAGGGGCCACATGCTAGTAATAGGTGGGGCCAGATACAAAAGTGGGTGGGGCTACCACATTTAACTCCTTCTTTCTAAGACCTCTCTTTCTGCTCTTTCTCCTCTCCCACTGAGCTGCTAGGAGAGGAACAAATCACTTTCGCCAGAGCTCAGAACTGACTTTTCAAATTGGGCCAAGGGCCACGTGACATTAGCCCAGCAAATTGCCCATTTCTATCTACTACAAACATCCATTCTTTTTTCATAAATGTTCTGCTATGCATTTTGTGTAGGCAGACAGTCCTACATGCAAAACAAGGGAAGTGTCCATTTTGTAACGCTATAGTTTTGCAAAGGCATGCAATATTTTTGTAGGGTTTTGTTTTGTTTTTGTTTTTTTAATGGTTTAATGAGTCAGTGAGGCTGGAGGGTTATTGATCTGCACACAGGAGTAAATTCTCCAAAGGGAGAGATGGGGCAATTGTTCATCTGGTCACAGGGACCCAGTGAGGTAGAGGTAATTTATCTGCAACACAATGGAAACATAATGGAAGCTGGCATGATAGATCATGTGGTTGTGCTGGATGTGGACATCCAAAACTTTTGCAACATATTGTTTGATCCTGTTCAAGACATTGCCCAGCTGTGGATGGACAAATTTATTGTTTACACAATGGCTACAATTTCCTTTTTCCAATGAGCATGTAAGTAAATCAAGCCATTTAGTTGTGTGTATTCAGTTCTCAAGCCCTCTTTAGCAGTTGGTTTCTTAATAGCTGAGAAGGTAGCAGGTCCCAATACCTCTTAATGGATATATTCAAGATTAACAGTCATTCCTATGGATGTCCTCTCAGAAGTAAGTCCTATTGAATTCAATGGGACATCGTAACTTTAAATCACCCCCAAAGAATTATGGGAACTACAGTTTACCTCCTTCATAGCTACAGCACCCTTAAGAAACTCCATTGCCCAGGAGCCTGTGTGTGTGTGTGTGTGTGTGCGCGTGCGTGCGTGCGCGCTTTAAATGTGATTTAAAGGCATGGTTTGTATTTAGCCTTATTCCCAGGTATGCATACATAGAATTGCAGCCTAAAAAGACGTCCACAAAAGCATTGCATTTCAAAATCATAAGTTCCATTCAATTTTAAATTTATTATCTATAAAAATTGGGCATAGAAATGTGTTCACACGCAGTATGAAAAACAGAGTTGGTTGGGTGAATAACCTGCTAGACTCTGGCCTCTAATTGTAACGGTTGTCAAGCTGGCAGTTAATTTCTTTCCTTTTCTGACAATATAAAATCCTTCTTTTCACAAGGGAATATTAATGCTCAGAATTCTCTAGTGATGGCCATTAGCCTAAATGGCTTCTTTAAAAAGGAATGGACAAATTAATTGCAGACAGGTCTATTTCTGGCCACGATAAATGATCTGAGCACCCATAGTTCAGAGGCATTATATTTTTGAATAGCATATTCTGGAGAAAACAAAACTGGATGACAGTTAGCTTCATAACCTCCTCCCCACCCCACCACCTTTTGGGGAAGGGCTATGGCTCAGTAGCTATGTACCCAAGAGATCCCAGGTTCAGTCCATGGTATCTCCAGGTTGAGGGGGAGGCCTTCACTGAAATTCCAGAAAGGCACTGTTATTGAATGTAGGCAGGGTACTAGACTACAGTTCCCATCACCACTGATAATTGACTATGCTAGCTAGGGCTGGTGGAGGTTGGAGGCCTGAAATATCCACCTCTGGTATCGACAATATTCAGCTAGAGGGACCAATGGTTTTACTCTGTAAAAAGCAGCTTCATGTGTTTCTACTGGAACATGGATTCAGTCTGAAGAGGTAAGTGGCATAGCGTGGGTTGCCAGTGCCCAGGGCAACGTAAGTGTTGCACCTATTAAGGCACGTGTTGCGCACCCTAACCAGCACCTCCATGTGGCGTTGCTGCTGCTGCCAGACGGAGCTGCAGAGCACCGGCAGGACATATATGTGCGCCTCCTCAGGTTAGGGCACCACTACCACCACTGCCCTGAATCTCGCCATCTGCCCACCTCCCCTGCCATCAAGGGATGCTGTGCTGCTGAGAGATACAGAAGCCCATCCTCTCCCTGCTCCTGTTTGGCATGTTGCTCAGGTGCGGGATGGAGAGCACCCCTGGTTGGGGTGGCAGCTGCAGAGGTGTGCCCCTCAAAAAGTTTGTGCTCAGAGAGATCGCCCTGGAAGGTACACCTCTTCTTTAACCTATTTTAAAAAGGAAGTTATGGTGGCATTTTAATTTGGCTGTTTTCATTTTCATTTCATTTTTTAAATAAAAAACACACACGCTGAAAATGTTTTCCGTCCCTCACTGAGCTTTATCTACTCACCTTACATAATCATGATGCATCTGATAATAAAATACCTTAATAATGTACTGAAAATATGAGATACTGGATAAATACAACATTTCCCAGATTAATTGTGTTTGTGAGCATGTGTGTATGCGTGGGCGTGTTATAAAAAATAAACCCAAAACTCAGTGAAAGGTTTGCTTGGCACTGTGTACGCTATCTGCTTTCAGCATATTCTCCACATAAGAAGTCATTTATAGGAAAATGGCCTATATTTTTCTTGAAAATACCACATGTGCTAAATATCACATTTAAGCACAAAGCAAAAGGCAGCTGTTTGCGAACAGAGAAATCGGAAGAGACCTTAGGTGCTTCTGTTAACACCGAAGTCTTTTTTGCTCATTCAACCCTCAACCCCTTTCACAGTTTGATACTTGCTTTACACTTGCCATTTATAATTTACAAGGAGAGAAGGGGAGGGGGGATTCAGTTTATCTAAGTGAATCCGAAGCTTAAGATACTGCCCCGAGAAAATGTCACAGAATGGGATTTGTTGCTCGTCTCTTGTTCAACAAATCATAGAATCACAGAAATGTAAAGTTGGAAGGGGACCCAGGGGTCATCTAGTCCAACCCCCTGCAATGCAGGAATCTCAGCTAAAGCATCCATGGCAGATGACCATCCAATGGGCTCTGTTTCAACTCTGGGCATCTCCAGGTAAGGCTGGGAATGTTCCCAGTTTGAAATCTTGGAGAGTCACTGCTAGTCAGTGTAGACAAGACTGAGCTAGCTGGATCTATTCAGGATAAGGTAGCTTCATATATCTCCCTAAAAGGTCATTTTTGGATGCTGCAAAAAAGACCCATGCAAAGAGTACATTTGGTTAAAAATGGAAATGGACCACTGTAGCTCATGTAAAACTGAGGATGCTGGTCTGTATCAAGACAGCGCAAGAGAATCTATGCTGATCAACTCCAGGCAGCATAGCCAATTGTCAAGGATGATGGGAGTTGTAGTCCAAAACAGTACCCAGTTTGGGAAGGCTGATATGAGTGCTCTGGCAATAGGGGGGAAAATTTAAAGGAATTTTGAAGAAAGACATTTGCAGCTTCAGCTAGGAAGCTGGAGAGCTAAATCCCATGAATGAATAGTTTGGAGAAGCCTGACAATGCTTCATTTGATCTCTTAACTGTGACCATTTTTAGCCAGGATAGATTAGAAGGAACCAGTGTGCCTCTAAGGCAGAGTCAGTTTTAGGGCGGTTTTAGTGCAGCTGCACTGGGTGCCGTTCTGCAGGGGGCACCAAAGCAATGCTGTAGAATGTGTGGTTGGGCATCAAATTTTAGCATCACACAGGGTGCCACTGAAATTTAGGAGCCCAATGTCTGCCACTGTCATAGGAGCCATGTTGGAGCCTAGGAGAAGGATGGAGACCATCATAAGGGCCACTGGTACACAGAGAGGAGGTTTGTAGTCTGAATCCTCAGCAGAACATGAAGAGTTTGGATTTGATATCCTGCTTTATCACTACAGTACCCTAAGGAGTCTCAAAGTGGCTAACAATCTCTTTTCCCTTCCTCCCCCACAACAAGCACTCTGTGAGGTGAGTGAGGCTGAGAGACTTCAGAGAAGTGTGACTAGCCCAAGGTCACCCAGCAGCTGCATGTGGAGGAGCGGGGATGTGAACCCGGTTCATCAGATTACGAGTCCACTGCTCCTAACCACTACACCTTCAGCTGCAGAACTCTCCCGTCTTTCCCCACTCAGGATATTTGATTTAAGAATTATATGCTGCTGCTTCAGCTAGGGATATGGGAGGATTTATTTATTTATTTTGTCCACTTTTCACAGCAGACCAAGCTGATCCAACACTCCTGAACTTGCTTGCAGGTCAGAACACAGCTCCCACTTGGACTGAGCACTTCTGAAGATTTTTAAATGCTGTTTTTGGTACATGCAAAATACTCGTTTGATGTAAGAGATGCATACAAAATGCATGTTTTATGGATGTAATGAACTGAAAAACGTCGGAAAGTGCCTATTTTTTATAAAGAAGAGCATGCAAAATGCATATGGTTTAAAGGCAGATTTCCCATCTGTTCTTTGAAGAAAAAAAAAATCCCATCCAAAATGAGATGGAGCAGACTTATGACTGAAACAGAAAAGGGCTTTGTCCACCTTTTTTCAGCATGCATCTTTCTGTACAGTATTGCCTTGAAAATAAAAACACAACGCACATCAATAATAAAACTCCAAAGCAGCATGAAATAATGCACTAAACATTAAAATGCTGGGAGAATAAAAAAGGCCTGTTTGCAGAAAGATATTGAAGTAGGCATAGACAAGTCTCCCTAGGGAGAGCATTCTGTAGGCAGAGTGTCAAAACTGAGAAGACCTTTTCTGCTGTCTCCACCTTCTTCACTACATCTGCTGAGAGCACCCAAAGGAAGATCTGGGATAGGGGTGGAGCCCACATTCTGGAGCGAATGTGCTTGTTCTGCAGCACCTGAAATAATGTGTGCTGCCCGAGATCTACCTTCTTGGTGGATTCTTCTCTGAGATGGGCCAAAGGGCTGCATGGGAACTTACACTTTTAAAACAAGATTTCACTACTTAGGGGAGCTCTGAAATGGGACTGAGAATGTCCTCGTGAGGAAGGATACATGATGAGGTATCGTCTTTCACAAGAATTTTGAATGGGGGCAAAGATGGTAGCAATGTTAGAACAATTTTCAAAAGCAGTCCACATGCAGGAGAGTGCAGTAAGCCAATCTGGAGCTTGCCAGGGCACGGATAAAGATGGTCAGGATATTTCTGATTATATGAATGAGTGATGGTCCCTATATGCAGCTGGTAACATTTTTCTGGAAGCTACCCAGGGTGGCTGGGGCAACCCAGTCAAGATGGGTGGCATATAAATAATAAAATTACTCTTCTTCTTCTTCTTCTTCTTCTTCTTCTTCTTCTTCTTCAGAGGGAAGGGTGAAAAAAGCTGGTCAGGGTGGGCTCCCCAAAAAGGGATGGCCCAGTACATTTTGCTGCCTTGGGTGAAGGGCAAGAGATCGACTTGCCCATGCCATGTACACAAGCCAAACGTGTCACTCCAACTTCATAGTTTGTGATGGAACAGCATCCTTGGCTATACTTAAGGGCAGCAGGCTAGCTTAGAGGAAGCAGGGCACAGAGAGCTCTACCCACTATTTGCCACTCAGCATCTGTTGCCTTGAGGTGGCTGCCTCACTCTACCAAATTGCCCCTGTCCTAACCACAGCAATAGATGGCAGGCTCCCATCTATTAAAAAGTCTGTTAAAAAGAGTGAGTGTTGTGTGTAGAATCATAGAGCTTTGGTGTGGATATGCTTTCTTATCCCGATGCAGCAGAATCTGATGTGTAGACCTAATTAACTGGAGCTGATGGACCAAGATGCTTGAGCCAAGTCAACGTTTGTTACCCGTATGAGCCATGCAGGTCCTGTACATGCTTGAAGGCCCCAGGGATGTAGAGATGGGAATGGTTTAGAGTGGCCATGAGTCCTACTTTATGAAAGACAGCCCTCTATTTGAAGGCTAAGGGGTGTCTCGTCCAAGTCTAGTTTCAAAATAAAACCATGAGAAAGATGATCTATCTCACAAAATGAAGCAGGATCTGTGAAGTTGCCCATCAGCAATTTGCACCTGGACAGCAGACTGAGCAGGTAAACAGAATGAGCTAGTAACTCTATTTCCCACTATGGTGATATGCATTACAGTTCTATTTAAATCACGGCCAGCTTTGTACCCAGCATTGCTCAGAAACTCCAGGAAACAAAAAACAAAACACCACACCAGTGCAGTTTTGAGATGCTAGTGGTTGAAAGCCTCACAGTTTTGAAAGGTTCTTGATTCAAAATGGCATCCATTAGTATCCAAACATACTCCTTGGTCTCAGGAGCCATCAAGGAAAATGTGGTGACAATATCTTAAGAGATGTAGAAATGCATAGCGATCAAGCAACTTTCCAAAATATATAAGGTATCCAATATTAGTCCTAACCAGAACAGACCCAATGAAGTGATGTGATTAACTTAGGCCCATCAATTCAATGGGTCTACTCTGAGTAGGACTTAGTTTGATACAACCACCAGTAGTGAGCAGTTTTGTAAACCGCTTTGAGAGTGCCTTTTAAAACAATCAAGTGGTATGTACATTTTTTGAAATTGTAGTCACTATTTTAAATTTGCGCATCTATATAGAAATGTCAATTTTATGCAAACAATGCCCCTTTTCCTCTTGGTGCTGTATTACTTCTTTTTCAGGGGGTGGGGAGTTCAACTGCCAATTGATCGAATGGTCCAAATCCCGGAAAGAAGTGCCATGTCCTTAAACTCTTAATACAAATGATATTTCGGCAAACGCAATGCAAAAACGAAGGGCTCAGTCTCGTTAGGCTCAGAAATAAATTGTGATGTGCTTCTTCTTATAAGGCAAGGTAGCAGTGCAAAATAAAGAAAGAAAGTGATGGTTTAATAACCTTTTATTTTTAATCCTGTGTAAATATTTCTCATCTCACTGATTCATTCCAATTGATTATTTGTTTTTCATCTGGAAGCCTGAAAAAGTTTGGGGGAGAATATAATCCTCTTCTCCCTCTGTGATTTCCCTCCCTGTCTCTCCTTAATAACATTAGAGTTTGCAAATGATGATAGATTGGCTCCAGCATGACAGTTTCATGATGCTCTGGCAACCATGAAATGAAGGCCTGCTTTACTTTATTTTTTAAAGAATCGTGGAAGAGCTTATTTTGTCCTGGTGGCACCTGCCTAGAGAAAACGTTTTCATGCTACAGCATGTGGTCAGATTATGACACTGATTCTCAGTTCAGGGAGAGACGAGCTTAGGTACCTGATCCACATTGCAATGACCTACTTTTAATCTGACACAAAGCATGTGGAAATTTAGCGAGCAGGAATAATTTCAAGTATGCAGCTTAGGGAGCCGCTTACAGAAGATACAAGTCTGCAGCCATTTCCTTTGAACCGTTGCTTATTCTAAAATCCCCGTTCCTTCCTCTGAGCTGTCCCATAGGGCTCATTGGATCCATAGTATTTTGTGGGGTTGTTGTTGTTGTTTTTTTTTTAAAAAAATACCAGTGACATACCTTTGCTTTAAACACCTTCAATGCTTTCTTTTCAGGCATTCCAGGGGTGGCTGAATTGTGACCCTCCAGACCAGAGCCAATTTTATGCCTGCCAGATGTTTTTGGACCACAACTCCTGATATCATGGAGTTGTAGTACAGCAACAAAGGGGGGGCACCATGTTGGCTAGCTCTATCCCAGATGTTGTTGGACTAAAACTTCTATCAGCCCTGACCATTAGCCATCAGATATGATAGATGTTGTAGTCCAAAAACATCTGGAGAGGCACAGCTGCCCCAGATTCATTGCATGATTAAGATATGACAGTGTTTAGGAGCTGTTTCACCACAACCCATACGTAGTAGGCATTTACGTTCAACTATTGCCTGCCATTTAAGTCAAAAGCAAAATACCCACCTAAATTTCTCACTGGAATTTCTACATTACCTGGTCATGGAATAGAGGAAGCTGCCTTAAAGGCGTTGAAACTATTCGTCCATCTATCCCAGTATTATTTATTGTAGTCTCCTCCGACCTGGTGCCTACCAGGTGTTTGGAATCCAGTGCCCATCACACAGCCAACATGGACAATGGTAAAGGACGGTGGGAGTTACAGTCTAATAACATCTGGGTTGGAGATAGCTGCTCTACTCTGACTGGTTTTGGCCAAGAATCTTTTGCAGCCCAGTGTGATAATTCCAGAAATGCAACCTGGGACCATTTACCATCCAAGCTCCATCTGAACTAGACATTTGAAGTTGGATCATACCCCTCCACGGGGCCATGTATCTTTCTATGATGCAAGATGTAACGTCTCATCATTTCCACTCATCCTCTCTCCCTGGAGAAATGAAGTGAACCGGTCCCTCGAATTTCTCTGCCCACAAACAGGGTGGAGAATTTTGAGAGGCTGTTTACGCACAGCTCTGGTGTGAGCAACATCCAGATTACATCAAGGCTCCCTGCATTTGACATTTGGAAAGCATTACAGAACGCTGGTTTTCTGACAAAATACCCTCCCCGCCTCTCTCTCCTGAACTAAGGTGAACTTGCCCTAGTTTTCGCTGGTTGCAAATAGAATTTGGGGGTTGGCCAGGATGTATGCATGTCCCTCAATACCTCCATCCTGATTGCTGTTAACACAAGTGTGGGGCAATGTAGCTTCCTGTGATGATGATTCCCCCCCCACACTTTTTTGCTGTTTGCTACAAATCATAAGAAGTCCTTAAATATGCTAGCATGCTGCTATGTTGAATGAGGCAGGTCGGCTTAAATGAGAGCTGCTCCCTTACATAGGAATTAGAGATACTCTATTGGTAAAGTCATCAAAGTCCAGAATTGGAATCTGACTATTGGAAATGTGGGCTTTCAAAATTACAAACTACTTGCTCCACTTGGATCAGAATGTGAATGGGGAAAGGATTCTTGATCTACCAGCCTCTGTCTGTCCTCACTGACTTCTCCATTCCTTCCTGAGCACTAGGACTGGATCTGGAATTTTCCTCCAGAAAACGATTGAGCCACTCTGAGAACACTCCTGGAGGGCTTGCCTATGTCCAGTATGAGTTTGCAGTATACCATGTCATTGCACAGCTGTTAATTTTGGCTGGCAGTACTTCTCCAAGGTCTGAAGCCAGAGATGGGGAACCTCAGACCCTAATCATAATTGTGGCCCTCCAGACCTCTCTGGCCCTTAGGGCACGTCACCTCCCCATCACACACCCATCCTAAGACCACACCCCTTTCTATCCTTGCTTTGCCTCATCCCTCCTCTTCTTCCTTGGCTGGAATGTGCCTTGAAGTATGATCATGCTTCCTGCTTGCCTGGAGTAGGGCGTGCAAGTGTGTGTAGAAACTAGCCTAAAGTGCAAAGGTAACATTTGCATTCATTGCCCTGCCCACTTTTGCCTATGACTAGGTTCACTTTTGCCTCTGGTTCTGTCCACTACTGATATATGAACCCTGGAAATCTGACCAGCAGGGAAGATGGCCCCCAGGATGAAAAAATTTCCCCACATATGTCTTGGGCAGAGGTCCTTCCAGGCTGCTACCAGTGATCAGAATTGGAGGTGGTGAGGATGAAATATATGACTTGACCTACATAGGCATTTCTTTTTGATGAGAAGAATTGGTAAGCTATGGAGTTTTGCTATGCAATCCACTTCCAATACATAGGCATGAAAATCAACACCAGCCAGTTATATTACTTGTGTTGTACCTTTATAAACATGACAAACTGAGCTAAGCGAAATGGATTCATGATTTCTGGTGAACATTTCAACTCTAGTTGACTTATTCATTTACACTGACCTTTGGTCCTCCAGCTGTTATGAGTGATCCCCCTGATAATGCCTAACTGTTAGACTTGCTGCCTGGACCTGGTAGGAACTGGTGTCAAAAAACATCTGGAGGTCCACAGATAGCCATCCTTGATTTACATAGTGTCCTCATTAGCCCTCAGTGACATTATCACATATCCAAGACTTATTGGCTACATAGCATTGTGACATTATACTGTTTACTGCATGGTCAAAGAGAATTTAGATTACCAAACATTCAAAAAGGAGAGATATAGCAGTCATGGGAGACTTCAAGTACCCCAACATCTGTTGGAACTCAAACTCTGCCAAGAAGATAAGGTCCAACCAATTCCTCACTTGCCTCACTGACAATTTCATTTCCCAGAAGGTGGAATAAGCAAAAATGGGATCATCTATCATGGCCCTGGTCTTCAGCAACAGGAAGGAACTGATCAACAAAGTGGAAGTACTTCGAACCTAGTATCCTTTGTATTCTATAACCAAAACATGGATGACATTAACGTAAGTCAACATAAAAAGTCAATTCTGTTGAAGACGCTGTCATTGTTTATAAGATGTCTCTAGGTAAAGGGTAAAGGGACAAGGGACCCCTGACCATTAGGTCCAGTCGCAGACGACTCTGGGGTTGTGGCGCTCACCTCCCTTTATTGGCCGAGGGAGCCGATGTACAGCTTCTGGGTCATGTGGCCAGCATGACTAAGCCGCTTCTGGCGAACCAGAGCAGTGCACAGAAATGCCGGAGCGGTACCTATTTATCTACTTGCACTTTGACGTGCTTTCGAACTGCTAGGTTGGCAGGAGCAGGGACCAAGCAACAGGAGCTCACCCCATTGCAGGGATTCGAACCGCCGACCTTCTGATTGGCAAGCCCTAGGATCTGTGGTTTAACCCACAGTGCCACCCGTATCCCAAGAAGTCTCTACTTTCAATCATATATGCTGTTATCTCTTGCTTAGCCCTCTTTATGTCTGTGAGAGAGCTCATCCTCTCATGTTTCTCCCTCTCTGTGGTAGTTCCTCCTGGATCTGTTATTGGCCCTCTTCTCTGTATATACACTGTCTTTAAGTGACCTTATCATACACCATGGCTTCATTACCACTTATACACAGATGACACACACCTCTTCCTCTCTACCCTTGAACTGTCTCCTTCCTCCAATACCAAGGAATGTAGTTCCCAAAGAACTGTCACCCTCCCTCCAAAGAACTATTTGCATTTTGGTCATCAGACTCGGTATGCTCAAGACTCTTCATCTTTCCTTATACGTGTTCCTTGTCCATTTACACATTACGCTCAACAACTGTACAATCTGTGCGCCTAATAGCTAGCACACAGCAAGTATGGACTCCACCTATGTGTGTACACAACATTATGTGTGTAATAGTTGAGCAAAACAAATCATGCAAGCACTTGTATGTGCATCAAGACAGCTTGCACCTGCGTTCAGCGTAACATGTGAACATGCCTGGTGTTACTTTCCAACCTGGGAAATGCTCTCCTACATAGTTTGGTCCCATTTTCTTGTACAGCACCATGTACACTAATAACACAACCATCATCATTGTCATCACATCCTAGAATCATAGGAACAATTCATTTACCAAGTCAGACTATTGTTCCACCTACAGTGGTGCCTCACAAGACGAAAAGAATCCGTTCTGTGATTCTCTTCGTCTAGCGGTTTTTTTCGTCTTGCGAAGCAAGCCCATTGAAGGATTAGCGGATTAGCGCTATTAGAGGCTTTTAGAGGCTTTTAGCGGCTTATCTGCTGATCAGATCAGCTGATAAGCGGCTTAGTGCTATTAGAGGCTTTTAGCGGCTTATCTGCTGATCGGATCAGCTGATAAGCGGCTTAGCGCTATTAGCGGCTTTTAGCTGCTCTTAGCGGCTTATCTGCTGATCGGATCAGCTGATAAGCGGCTTAGCAGCTTAGAAAGGGGGGGGGAATCCAGCAGGAACTCGCAAGACATTGTCGTCTTGCGAAGCAAGCCCATAGGCGATTCGTTTTGCGAAGCACCTCCAAAACGGAAAACTCTTTCGTCTAGCGAGTTTTCCATCTTGCGAGGCATTCGTCTTGCGGGGCACCACTGTAGTTTGATATTGTTTGCGCTGATGAGCAGTAGCTCTCCAGACTTTCAGACTTTTCACTAATAGTCTCCACAGCTACATAATCATGTCCTCACTTCAAACTATAATGCTTATATACCCTTCCTTATCACAACACGCCCTAAAAGCTCCTTATACACAGACCAAAGGATCTCATCCTGCACCCTTTTTCTCACACTGCCAAATCAGATGCCTATAGGAAGGACAACATCACTCTTCTCACTTGCAGTTCCCCGGAACTGGCATCAGCTCTACACCCCTTTATCAGATGGGAGATAAATGTATAAAATCCACAACTAGGAGTAGATTATCAGAACACTGCAGCTGCCTTTTAAGCACAAAACGTTGGAGGAATCCAAGAATTGTGAAAATGAATGAACATTTGGTTGCTTTTTAACTGCATTCTCCATCTTTGTACAGTCAGCGCACCAAAGGTTTTGGCCTTGAAACATTTGAGATTATTTAGGTCAAATTATGAACTGGGGGAGGGGAGGCAGTTTATTGATTTATCCAGTGTTTTTATCAGGCCCTTCACTCAGTGATCTCAAGGTGACCTATATGGTTGGCCGTGTGCATTCTAAACTCACAGCAACCCTGTGAGGTAGATGAGGCTAAGAAATGAGATCTGGCTACAGTTTGCACAGCGAGACACATGGCAGGAGTAAATGTGGTCAAAAGCGGGCATGGCCATCCCACACCCTTGCACACATTCTCTCTCATGCATACACATGCACACACACACACAAGAGATATCCATGCAGATTAGCTTGCTGCCCATCAAATTATCTGATGACTGGGGAGGGGGCAATTTGCACCCAAGGCAAAGCTTTGGTTTTTCTTTGTTTATCATGTTTCCCCAGTATATTTTGCCTAATGGACACATCTTTTGCAAAGCAATTTTCCCTAATATAATGCATTTCTTTTTGTTATTTCCCCAGCATGTGCACAATATATGCACTTTTGTAAACATTAAGGGAAGCGTGACTTTTGAGGGATGCATATTGTATGGTAAAGTTTGCATTATGTAGGCTCACATGAAAAGGTGAACCAAATTTATTTCCCCTATTCCTGTATCCATCCCCATCAGGGCACTGAGCTTGGTGGTGCTGTATCTACTTAATTCTGACGTGGTTGCTGCTGCCCATGTGTGGGGATTGCTCTGGCAGACTTGGCTACAGGGCAAGAAGTTAGCCATCCCTGATCTAGGCAACACAGCACAATGACATGATCAGCCAAACTGAAAAGTGCTATTCTTCTAGAAAAAAAGAGGTGCTGGAACTGACCATGAACACCTCCCTTGTTCTCTTTGAATGGCAATGGCACCCACCTGAGAGATGCCAGAACTGAGTTCCAGCGAGTTCCTGCTCAAAAAAAGGAAAGCCCTGCTACGAAGAGATTTGGGCCACTGGCAACACAGTACACAGGCATAAGATCTGCAGGCAACACCAAGCCTTCGAGGTGTAGATGAGTATTCCTAGCCTTTTATTTGTGGTTTCTTAGTCATAGGGAGCTTCACTTAGACAATGAAGATTTTCTTGGCATCGGTATTGAAGCT
The DNA here is from genome assembly GCF_965112155.1 of Podarcis liolepis. Lineage (NCBI taxonomy): Eukaryota > Metazoa > Chordata > Lepidosauria > Squamata > Lacertidae > Podarcis > Podarcis liolepis. The sequence continues at coordinate 85,473,195 of NC_139556.1, forward strand.
GCAATTGCTATGGAAACTACCATCTGGCATTATATTATTTCAACAGGAAAAGTGGAGGAGGCTAATGTGATGCATTGAGGAGATATGTGGCTTCCAGAGATCACCACTGGATAGAGCAGGTGTGGGGAAGCTTTGGCCCTTCAGATGTCACTGAACTATAGTCCCCATCAGCCCCAGCAAGCATTGCCAGTGGCCAGGCAAGATGAGAGTTGTAGTCAGCAGCATCTGGGAGGTCAAAGGTTCCCCACAACTGGGACAAAGGAAAGACACAGACTGGATACGTCAGAGAAAGATTGTAGCTGAGCAGAAGAACATCTGCTTTGCATGCAGAAGGTCCCAGATTCCATCCCTGGCATCTCCTGGTAGGGCTGGGAAAGACCCTTGCCTGAAACCCTGCCATTGTGGCATAATGGTTAGAGTGCTGGACTGGGAGCTGGGAGAGCAGGGTTTGAATCCCCACTCAGCCATGAAGCTTGCTGGGTGTCCCTGGGCCAGTCTCGGACACGCTCAGCCTAATAGACCTTCACAGGGTTGTTTGGGGGATGAAATGGGGAGGAGGAGAACCATGGACACCACCTTGAGATCCTTGTAAGATAAAGGTGGTACATAAATGCAGTAAAATAAATGAATGAATCTAGCCAATACTGAACCAGATTGACCAAAAAGGCTGCATATAAGGCACCTTTCTGCTTCCCATGGGGTGGTGATGCAAAAAGATTATACGGTACCAGTGCACTGGGTGTGGTTAGGAACTCCTTAAACCTTGTATTGTGGTGTCTTCTCCACATGGCCCCAGCTTCAGTGGTGAAGTTAAGCCAGTTAAGCCAAAAATCTCACTAACACCATAATGCCCTAAGCCAGCCCTGCTGTGTTTGGACTCCACCTGCCCAATCTGCTGAGGGGGCCTTGAGTTTCTGCTGTACTGCCCAGCTCCCCACCATGCATCCAGGCATCCCCTTCTTCTTTCCTCCTGCACGCACAGGTCCTGTTTTCTCTCTATAGCCTGATAGTGAGAAGTTGCTACAGCCAAGTTCTATGATCACATACAACCATCTTTTCTCACATTGGACAGCTAATGAACAACGAAAGATGAATTGGGAGCTACTATGCCGGCTGGATATTGGTTGCCTCCTGAACTTTTCTGAGGAAGCATATGGACCACATAAAATTAAATTCCAAGTGAATGTTTTGCCATGAAGAGCATGCCACAGAAAGACAATTTAGCTCATTTAAAATAACATATACATTCGGGATCTACAATGCCAATCACACTTTGCATCTGTCCAGAAAATAGTATTGAAAATAAGAAACAAATGAATGCCACAGAACCTTGTACGGATATATTTGAACTTCATGGTGCAAACACATTGCCTTGGCCTAGGGACGGGCTAACCACTTTCACTTTCTCACTTTTTTTAGCTTTCTGTTCATTTCACCACATTTCCTCATCAGTTTGCAATTTTTAAAAGAAGTCCTTCATGGGTTTTTTCATGTGCATTTCTCTCAGTACACAATTTTTGGCATCGCTTGATAGATACATTTTGCAAGCAGATTCCCCTAATATAATGCACTTGGTTTCTAATTTCTATGAAAATAGGCATTTTATGCAAAAAAAAAAAATACCCCTACATTTTTGTATACATCTCCCCCAACTGAAGAATTGCATCACAACATTTGGAGAAGTGTGAATTTTGGAGGATATCTGTGTTTTGGTTCAGCATTGTTTCAGCAAGTTCCCATTACATAGGCCCACATTAAAAGGCCTACCAAACCAAGTTTCCCCCCATTGTGTGTGGGGAATTGTATGATGTATTCATAATCCATTAATATATTTTGATTCCATGGTAGAAGCCTCTAAAGAGAGATTCTTCTACTCATCTCCAAAGAGAGTAAGTTTCTGCTCATTTCTTCGCAGGCTGTAAACACACACACAAACACAAAAATCCCATTGGTTTCATTCAGGCGCATAGGAACATTTGAAGTGTGAGCTTATACTGAGTTTCTGCATCATAGCTGTATATTGCTGAGAGCCGAACCACACGCATTCAGAAATATCATTCTGTTCACACCCTTTTTGGGACTCTACCACTTCAGACTGCAGGTGGAGCTTATGTTCAGACTGCCAAACACGCCCCAATAAAAATGAAATGAAAGAGAGAAAATTAATCCCTATATACAAAAAAATTAGCAACTTAATAAAAAAGAAGACACATCTTTACCCCAGTCAAGTTATCAGGGAGTTTTTGAGAAGGGGGTAAGCAAGACCTGTGTTTTGAAGTGGTATGGCCTCTGCATGGTTGCTTCTCCATTATTTTGCTTAATATTATCATAGTCATAGAATCATGGAACCATGCAGGGTCATCTATTTCAACTCCCTACAATGCAGGAATCTCAGCACATGGTCTCCCATCCAATTTGAAACCATACTGGACCCTGCTTAGCTTTAGCAAATATGCTAGGGCTGTCATTGGCTTTCTAAGATCTCTGACAAAATATGTTCCAGACTGAGCACCTTTGACAAAGTTGGAATTAAACCTAGATTTGGAGACAGAACATATGATCTACCACACCAAGCAATGGACTCTCCTTTCAATGTGTTCTGTTGTGATTCAGCTGAGTACTCAATCTATATATATACTGTAATGACCTGTTAGGCAAAAATTCATATAATCACCTAGGCTACAGCCAATTCACAGATTTCCGCAGTGATTTCCCCCCCTGCTTCTTTGCCATTTTTTATACCAACTGACAATGCCAGATCTCTGCAAGGCTTTCTAGGTGAGCAATTAGTGTTTAATTTCAAGAAAAAGAGAAATCGTTTGGATCATTATCAGTGCAATGCTGTGCATGTCTACAGCTAAACTGTAGACATAATTCCAGGTGATTGTGAATAGGGTTGCAATATTTTTATTTATTTATTATTATTATTTTGAAACTAGAAATATTTTCCTTTCAGCTTCAGATTTTCAGGAAAAGAGCTGATGGGCCTAGTGCTATCTTAATATAAAGAATTGTTTTCCAGCATAAATAAAAGAGTGAATAAAATGAATGTTAGATCAAGTAAATCCATACTTATAGGAATGGGGGGAAATGCCATTTTTTTCTAAAAGGATAGTGGTGGATCCATTAAAATCAATAAAAATTAGTCACATTTGTTTATGACTAACTAAGCCCAGATCCTTCCCATAAAAACTTGAATACAGAAGAAATGGGCAAAATCATATTTTAACGTAACTACCCCCAACAAAAACCTTGCTTTCTCTACATAATGAGAGAAAGTTGACAATTAACAGAACTCTGCTGGTGCAAACAGTAATTAGGATCATCTAAGGTTTCACAAGCTTGCCAAGTGGTTGAACTTTGACCTTGAAACTGATAATCACAGTAACTACTTCAGATTCTCAGCACACTTTGTACACCTGAGATTTTTGCTGGCCATCTCGCCTACGGTGATCAGTTGGTCTTACATCAAACATATTGATTTATAAAATCCCTGAGTCATAAAATACAGCAATAACCTGTATCCTCAGAAAGTCATACATTTTCAGGCAACATGCAGGGTTATTTCAGGAGATTTTATTTTGCGGGGTGGCAATGGGGGATTTGAATGATCTTAGGTCCTCTTTGTACTGTGAATCATATCATATCACTTTAAGCAGTCATGGCTCCCCGCCCCTTCCAAAAAAAAGAAAAGAAAGACTCCTGAGAACAGTCCTTTGTTAAGGATGCTAAGAATTGATAACAGGCCCCTCTTCCCCTCACAGAACTACAATTCCCAGAATTCCCTGGGAAGAGGGATTATTAAACCAGTTCTGTAAGGTGAATGGGGAGGGAGGTCTCCTAACAACTAACAGAATCATAGAATTGTAAAGTTTGAAAGGCCTGCTACACTAGACACCCTTAACAAACTACGGCTCTCAGCATTCTTTGGAGGAAGTCAAAATAGTATATAATACTGCCTTAAATAGATAGCACAGAGCTAACTCCTGCCTTAGCTCTTGGGGGATTTCAGGCAATTTGTGACAACATTCGCTTGGCTTTGAGATCTCACTTTCAATGCTATCGGAAATATTTTTGTACCTGTCCTTTTTTAAGCGTGCTTTAGTATGCTTTGAAGATTCTGGCTAATATAGGATTATTTTAATTTGCTGGACAAAGACTTAGAAAGCCCAATTGCCCAGCTGCTTATTCTAGACACCCTGTTATTATGCCCTGCCTTGTTCAATGCCCTGCCTTGCTGTTTGTGTCAGTTAGGGGAAGTGCTCTTGTTCCAGCCGGCTTTCCCCATGCTTTGCACTTCAGATTTGAAATAGCGAATTCTTTTTTAATCTACTGAGCTCAGTTTTACATTGCTTAGGTTTTTTGATCATTACGGATAGTGGTATTTCAACTGTTGTGGGCGCTGAGTAACACAAACATGTTGCAGGTATGAGGCATAAACAGCAGTGGACCATGTGGTGGCATGAAGAGGATGAGGGGTGGGGCAGCGACAGCAGGGGCAGCGCGGTGTAAACGTGCCAACAGGCACACCATATTGGCTCTGCATGTGCACTTGCACCATGCCAACCTCACTTATGCCCCATCCCTCACCCTCTCCATCCTGGCATGCAGGGGTGACTCAGCCAGGTCAGGTGAGTGGCACAGCCCCAGCACACCATCTGCAACTGAGCAGACATTTCAAAACAAATACAGCGGTACCTCGGGTTACAGACGCTTCAGGTTACAGATGCTTCAGGTTACAGACACTGCTAACCCGGAAATAGTACCTCGGGTTAAGAACTTTGCTTCAGGATGAGAACAGAAATTGCGCGGCGGTAGTGGGAAGCCACATTAGCTAAAGTGGTGTCTCAGGTTAAGAACAGTTTCAGGTGAAGAACGGACCTCTGGATCGAATTAAGTTCTTAACCCAAGGTACCACTGTAAATAAACTAAGCAACTAAGCACTGTAAGAGAGAGGAAGGACAGCAAGGCCCCCTCATTCAGCTGGGCTCTGACCAATTGCCAGTTGCCTCTTTTCTCTCCCGTAATTTTCTTGTGCAATTGTCACAATACCTGTGTTTTCTTTTCTTTCTTTCTTTTGGTCTCTCTCCCTGCCCTCTTTTCCTTTTGTTTTGAGCCCATTGCATTTTAGGCTACTGCTTTAAACTGAACTGCTTGAAGCACAGGAATGTGATATATAAATCTTTAAAAATAGCTCAATAAACACACACGCAAACTTGGTGGCCTCTTATCAACCTCTTTGCACAACACCACGCCCCCCAGTGCTGGAGAATCTGCCATACTCTCACCCTCCCTCCTGCCCAACGACTAGCTTTTCCCATTCAATGCAAAGAGTTCTTGTATTCAGCATAATACATAAAACTGAACTTCCGTCAATACTCAGTAGGTAACCATTTAGCATTTCACTTTCCATATTACATCAGCAGCAATCTGAATCTCCACAAAAGACACCATTCTATCACCGGTTGTGAAAACCCTTCATCCTGCTCACAGCGTTGCAGTTTCCATTAATAATACTTTTATAACATAGGTGAAGGGGAAGTAATATTATTCTTATATGTCTTTGACACCTTGGAAACTTTAAAACCTTTTGTTCCATTCCTTTAGTAGAAGGTTAATTAGTAAATTATACCAATCATTCAACTGTTTTGCTATGACTGTTTAACCATGAAAACAGGAGACTAAGAGGAGAAATGATTGCCATCTTCAAGTATCTCAACAGCTCTGACCATCTGAGTTATTCCTGATGTCTAATCAACATCTCCTTTCTTGTAACTTGAATCCATTGGTTGAGGAGAAAACAAGCTTCCTCTGCCTTCTACGTGACAGCCCTTTAGAGATTTGAAGATGACTATCATATCTCCTCCCAGTCTCATCTTTTCTAGGCTAATAGTCCTAAGCAAGATGGGATTTACTGAGGTCCTCTGCTTTCTATCCCTGTGTTGTCTGTGCTCATCTCTTCTGCACCTATGCTGAAGTGATGCATGAGTTCCAGGGTTGCTAGGCAACCGATATTTCTCCACCGCCCCCATCTGTTCACCAGACTACACCTCATCCTCCTCACTTGCTTACACATCACACATCCCAGAGAGGGTCAGGATTCAAAACATTGTTTGGAGAAACTGAGCTCTACAATGTGGTTTAGCACAAGCCCTGACCAAACATCGCATCCATTTGTTTCAGAAGCACTCTAAAAAAAATTATACTAATTAGAAGTATTGAAGCATTTTCTCAGGGGGGAAAGGAAGAAAGCATCTCTCCTGTAGATGTAGATAATCTCATTTTATCCCATTCCTTCCAATATTCTAATAATGATGCTGAAAGTGATAAATCATCTACGCTAATTACCCATCACTCAGATTAATGAATGAAAATAGCCACTGATACAATGACCCACTTCTGAGAAACGCGAAACAACAGATTTGTTCATTAGCAACTCAATCCCCAAAGCATTATGAACCAATAAAATCCGACTATTATATGGAGAAATGTTATAGCTATATATTCGTACCCCTTATGCAAAGCGGGTATTAGTGTAATTTTTAACACACGAGAGAAATTGCCTGCACAAGGGAACAAAAAATATAACTCGGTTTTAGCCAAAAAAAGTATCTCTTTTAATACAAAATTTCATTCTCATAAATTTATTTCCACTGAATAAATAAGATCGCTTCACCATTTTCAGGTGAAAATTGCACCCTATATTGGAGTTGAGATGCGAGTATAAATAAAATATAAACATTATTTATAACCATTTATTCCCGCTATACTTTGATGTGTGCAATACTGTATTTAAAATGTGTTCAGCACCTTGTCATGGTAAGATCTGCAGTTTAACCTGCTCTGTACAATACTGAATGGTGTTCATGCGTGTGTTGTTATCAATAGCTGCATAATGACTGCCTTTCAGACTATCTGGATCCACTTTTCCTGGTTTATAATTTTGTTTAACGCATGCAAGCTTATCTGTACCAACAACTTTTTTTGAGAGAGATAGAGAAAAAAGTGCTTAATGCAATAGCAAGAAAATCTATATTGTAAAGACAGCTGTGTGTAATAACTCAATAAGGTGGGAAAGACTGAAAGATGGGTCGGATCCAACATCCCTCAACAAATGGGATTCCCATTCTCCCCTTTCTTCTGCAGCCTCCCTGTCTGTCTCAGGGGACTCCCCAAACTTCCACAGTAGATTTTGGGGGTGCATGAGGGCTCCAGAGGGAGAGGCACGAGAAGTAAATTGAGCAAAAGCGACACCACAATTGGATATCATAGACTTTTTTGAAGAGCTTCCAATATCAAAGATTTGGGCTGCAATCCTAACCCCACTTACCTGGGTGTGAGCCCCATTGAATTAATTGGCATTAGCGTCTGGGTAGACCTAGTTAGTATTGAAGTCTTAAGGACCAAGAATAACTTCAGGAACCCTGATAGGTTCATTCCCAACGGGTCACACACCCTATAGGTGGGCTTTTTGCATCTCCTTGACCTATGACTTCAAGACACATAAAGAACCTCTGCTTCTAGGTGGCCATAATGCTCATTCCATCTGTGCCCCAATAGAAACATATTCTGAGTTTCCTGCTAGCCAACCTCCCTGGATTCAGCTCTCTTCCTCCACGTGGGCCTTTGGGATGCTGATTCCCTGCTATGGGGGAAAAGGATCACAGCCATGTTTTCAGATACAGTACACAGAAAGTTAACGTGATCAATCTAACCCCGTTGGCAGCGTAAGGATGCTTTCTGTAGTGTAAAGTTTTTCACAATCACCCCACAGCTGAAAGGTCCCTAAATTCAAATCCAGGTGTTTTTTAAATCCTTTTAGGGAAGCGGTCATAAGTATCAGAGCCCATCCTTTGCACACAGAAAGCTCCAAGGCTCAACCCCCTTGCATGTCTTCCATGCATGGCTTTCAGGCAGCCTGCAGAATCGCTGTGGGTCAGAAGATAAAATATGCAGCGAGATGCGACCCGACAGCTTCCTCTTCCCCCATCTAGGCCCATCCCCTGCGCTGAGGAATTCTCAGAAGCTAAGCATCCAACGTGACAGCCTCCCTATCTCGTAGCAGACTTAATGTAAGGGTTAATCCAGCCCTGGTCACAGCCATAACCCACCAAGCACACTGTTGTTGTTGTTGTTTTTTTGCAGAGAAGGTGTCAGCCTTTTGCACAAGCTTATCTTGGGGCAGCAAGATTATATGCAGCAGGCACAAAACCTCCAACCGCACATAGGCTACCTGTAGGTCATTTAATCAATACATAATATAAAAAAGCCCAAAGGCAAGAGAGCCTAAACTGTGCACATGGGCCTGTCACAATCCATAGTCTGGCATACTGAAGCCTAAATTCTGCCACAATCCCCCAATGAGTGATGCTGGGTTCTTTGGCTACAGACTAAAAAATAAAAGGCCCAGCAGGTTTAAACCATTTTACATTCTAAAGCTCCCGTTTTTAAAAACTGATTTGTACATGGTTGTTCATTGGGCGGCTCTACCACATGTACATAATATTATATATACCAGTTTTCTTTTTTAAAACAGTGTTTTCAAAAGAGCAGACTTTTCTTTAAAATAAAATGAGCACGTATATGACATTGTAGCATGGGTAAAAAAAGTCTGACCCTGGCCTAAATTGCTATGATTTATGCTACGATTCCTTAACAAGATTTGTTAGAAACAGCAATGAGCATTGGAAGCAGCTTTTAAGTGTTTTTCTCATTTGCAGCAGAAACATTTCATTTTCCCTGGATAACATTTTTTTTTCCAGTAAGACAAATAAAATATATATTTTGTAATATTTCATTTCTAAATACATTTCCCTCTTTTTCTGCATCGGTGTGCAATGTGTGTGTGTGCATGTGTGTGTGCGCGCACACCAGGGTGTGTGTATGTATGTGTGCGTGTATAAAAATCTTCAAAATAGAGGATTTCCCCGTTTCACATCCGTACACACCAAAGGAGCTAATATCCACACTTTCCCTTTAATTATATCTCTATCTCGATGTAAGGCATTAGTGACGTCTGCTGAATTACATTCAATGCGATGATTTTTCTATTAAGGGCAGATTCAAGAGTCCAAGTGGAAAGCACCGTTGATGGGCTGTGCACAATTCAAAAGTAACCTTGGGTCTCTGTGAGGCAATTGCTGGAGCTCTGTCGCCATCTACTGGCCATACTGGAAGGTGTGAGGTTTTTTGTTTTGTTTTTCCGCCACCAAACAAAGCTTTTTCCTTCGGCTTTATTCATGTGTCAACCCAGTTCTACAAGAAACAAGATACCAGCTAGATACCTTGGAAAGAAACGAAATAAACAAAGCATCTTTTCCACTTTCTCCCCCTCCCCCCCCCCCACCTCTCTCTCTTCCCCTCTTTGGTTTTATTCTAACCTAAAGGGCTTAAAGAATAACATGCTCCACACAAATCAATTTGGCAATGTCATAGCGACTGAAAAGTTAAAAGAAGAAATATCTTAAATAAGAAAATTCCACACACAGCACTACATTGTCTCACATCTCCAGCTACAGTTTCAGTGAAAACGAGTGTGAGATCAGAGAGGCAGAGACTTGAACTCATGCTATTAGGCCTAATTTTCTCGATTGTTTTAGTTTTTATCAAAAAAGGGGGGAGAAATGCAAACATGCCCAACAACTGCTGTTGCCCAAAATGCAGCAATGTATGCTTGCCATCCTGCACACACACACACACAGACACTCCTCTATAAATGCATTTCCTTCCATGTACTTTTAAATATTTTATCCAATTTCAACTGCAAATTGTATCTCATATTATCATTTCTTTTCCTCATATCCTTGCAGCGGAACATAATAATCCTAGCAATTAAAAGGAATTAAAATAAATCTATTGCATATTTTCATCTAGGAGGTGTGGGGGAAAACTCACCAAGAGAGATGCATAACAAATTGAAATGGAGGGAGGGGAAAGAGAGAAACAGAGAGAGAGAGAGAGAGAGAGAGAGAGGAAGAGACTGGAAATCTGAATTCTAAAGTCCAGAACCATCTTTTTTATATATAGAAAAATTGCACCGAGAGTAGTTTGTTGTCCTATACCTTGCTAACATCACAGTGGATTGTTGTTAATAAAATAACATGTGGCCTTAAAAGGGGGGGGGGGAGGGAAGCATTGGTGTGAAAAGGGTATAGTTGAAGTTTTAAGATTCAAGCTTTTTCTTTTAACTTCTAATATATATCTATATACCTATATCTATATATTTTTTTCAAAACGTTTTATTAGGAAAGCTATACCAGACGCATCACTGTACAATGATTAAACATTACCTTTACAATTTATATTCACTTGAAAGTACAGAATAAATATATGCACAATTGTATTTGTGTGTGTTTGTGTGTTGTCTGCATTTGTGAGCGGGGGGGGGGGGAGAACGTTAGCACCTCTACTCAGAAGGAAGCCCCACTGATTTCCATGGGACTTACTCCCAGGTGAGGGGGCACAGGACTGCAACCCAAAAGGGCTTCTTTTACAGAGACACCGGTGGCAGCTGACCAAGCAAACGTCCCCCGTCCAATGCATTTGTGACGTCCGGTTCTCTTTTTAATTAGAGGTGCAGCTGTCCTCCAGAAAGGAACTCAATCAAATGGCAATGACCTTTCCTTCCCTGTAGGGCAGCCACAGAAGGGAATAAATAGACAGCTCCTTCGCTGGAGAAGCAAGCCAGTGACTTCCCCTCTGGAATAGACTGTGGTACCCCATCCTTGCGGTGGGGGGAGAGATGTAGAAATAGAACAGGGTGCAAGCAAATTGGGATGGCTAGGAGGCTGATTGGAGGGGTTTAGGATACAGAGTGGAACAGAATAAGCGTTTGGACTTGTGTTTGTATGTGAGAGAGAGAGAGAAAAAGAGAGAGAGAGAGAGGAGGAGGAGGAGAAGCCAAGAGAGTGAGAACATTTGGGGAAGAAAATGACCCCCCTCCCCACCACTGCCTGCAGTTCCCAGACATGCAGAAAACTGCAATTTTTTGTTGCTGTTCTTGTGGTTCTCTTCCCCACCCCAGACACCCACCACTCCTTCAAAGTAATGTACAGGTTATGTGCCATGATGAGGGAAAGAATAACCAAAGCCACAACCGATGTTGTCTTTTTTTAAAAAAAAATCCACCCCCCTCCCCATAGCATTAAAAAAAAAAAAGATAGAACGGAAAGGTTTCTGTTTTGTTTTGTTTGTTTGTTTTTTAAAAAACTACAACAGAAAAAAACCAAAAGCCTGCAAGAGAGAGAGAGGAGATAGAGTAGCGTAACACACATAGAATTTACTGTCATCAGGACCGAGGCAAATAACCCCCCCTCCCCATGATACTAATTATAATAATATTCGTATACCTTAGACAACATGGCACAGTCAAAGTCTCCATTTTTTTTTCCAGTATAAAAAAATAATGATTGATTAACATCTGCTGGCAAAAGTCTGCAAAAGGCACTTTATCGATTCATGATCATCTGAGAAGGGCCTTTCCTCCAAACCATCATCTGGCAGGGGGAAAGCACAGAGCAGTATCCTCTAGTATCAGCATGCGGTGGTTGGGGGGCAGGAAGGGCGGGGAGCTGAGGAGTGGGGACTCGGGGGGCCGTGGGGCGGGTCTGGGATTTGGCTGTAAAAGCTAGACTTTTGTTTTGTTTTGTTTCAAAACCTATAAGTGGTCTTCTCCAGGACTTCGAGGTAATCCGGCTTGGTTTGGAGTTTGGCCCTTAACTCGAGGTATTCGCTTTGGGGGGGTTGGTGGTGGTCTGGGAAGCCCTTACCAGCCGAGAAGAGGAGGGTCTCTTTCAGCCTGGCGTCCTGCTGCAGGTCTGGATATTGCATGCCAGGGGGGTGCACGTGAAGTTCCTTTAATTTGGGCACCGTGCCGTAGAGGCAGTCCACAAAGCCCACCGTGCACGGTGGCGCCAAAGGCGGCCTGTCTCTGCTGTCTAGAATGGCACCACTAGGGGGGAAGAGCACCACCCCACCGTTCTTTTCGTGGTGGAAGACAGGCGGCACCAGCGCTAGCTCCCCCAGGAGAGGCAGCCCCCCTCCAATCCCCCCGCCGGGCGGGTGCGGGTGATGGTTGGTGGTCACTATGGTGTTGAGCTGCGAGCTGGACACGGCCAAGCTCCACTCCTTCTCCTTCTCCAGCAAGGTCCTGTAGCAGCTGCTGCTCCCACCGTCCTTTGTGGGGTCGGCAAACTGTTCCCCTGCACAGCCAACTCCTCCTCCTCCACCACCACCACTACCAGCACCACCACCACCTCCCAAAAGCATGTCCCCAGGTTGCCCCGGCTCCCCCGCCACCACTTCGTCCTCCTCGCGGGGCTTGTAGATGGGGTTGTTGCACATCTGGGTCACTGGATGCGGGATGTAGTCGTAGACGTGCCCCACCGGGGGTGCCTTTTCCGGGGAGGCGCTGAGTCCCCCGCCGCCTCCGCCGCCTCCCTCCTCGAAGAGGTGGTGGCACTGCATCTGGATGCCCGTCAAGTCGAGGGTCTCCTGCCGCTGCTTGTTCCGGAAGGGTAGCTTCTTGTGACGCCTGCGCAGGACGAAGGCGAAAAGGCCCGCAGCAATGAAGACCGCCGAGAAGAACAGTACAAGGAGGCTGAGGATGAGCACGGAGAGGGGCACCGGGCCTCCCCCAGCTGGGGGGAGCTCATAGGGTGACGGGCTGGTGGGGCTAGGGTGGCCCCACGCTGGAGGGGCTGGCGAGGCAGCTGCAGCATGCAACATCTCTGGGCAGAGTACCTCCAGCTCCACAGACCGGATGTCTCTGTGGGTAAGGTTGTCTGGGCTGGCACAAAGGACATCCCCCACCATGATGACGGAGCTGATGGCCTCGATCCACTGCTTGAGAGGCACCAGGTCACACGTGCAATCCCACGGGTTGAGCTTCAGGTCAATCTGCACAATGGCGTTGAGGTGCTCCAGCACGCCAGCCACGGGCAAGTACAGGAATTTGTTGTTCCTCAGGTTGAGCCTGGTCAGAGAGGTGCCTGCAAAGGCATCTGTAGGCAGGTTCCTCAGGAGGTTGTCGTTGAGGAAGAGAAGCTTCAGGTTGGGCATGAGACTGAAGGCAGCGGGCTGGATCTCCCTGATCTGGTTGTACTCAAAATACAGATAGTGCAGGCTCTGCAGACCCCTGAACATGCCTGGGGTCAGCTTCTCAATGTCATTGCCGTTCAGGTACAGGCTCTTCAGGTTGGGCAGGTTGACAAAGGCCCCGTCCTGAACGTAGGAGATACGGTTGTTTCCCAAATGCAGGAGATCCAGGGAAGAAAAATTCCAGAAATCGGAACGGTAAATTTTCTGTATCAAATTACCACTCAGGACCAGCTTCTTGGCATTGACGGGCCTGGGCAGGAGCTCGGAAATATTGTGGAACCCTCTTTCCTTGCAGTTGACTGTCAGGCCCAAGTCATTGATGTGCAAACTGCATGAGCAGCCAGTGGGGCAGATGATGGGGATGGGTGGCCTCGTCTGGTAACCAGCTATTGGGGGCTGGTTGGGTGCAGGGTATAGGCCTCGAGGTGTCGGGGGTGGCTTGTGTGCCCTGGGCTGTTTGGTGGGCCTGGGCTGCTTAATGGAAGTTTTGTATTCGACAGAGGAAGCAGTGAAATGGAAAGAGGAGAGCATGGAAGAAGGCTTAGTAGGCCACGCGTTCTCCTTGCTCGAGGGCAACTGAGGGGCACCGATGCTGACCAGCTCTGAGTCAGACAGCATTGGGCAGAGTTTATTCCTCTTAATTTCCCTCAGGTCCTTCCCGTGGAAGTGGAAAGGGGTCTCACAGGTTATGTCTCCCACAAGGGCAGTGTAAGGGATGCGCTCCAGCCAGCTCTTCAGCTGGACAATATCACAGGTACAGTTCCACGGGTTCTCCTCCAGCTGGATCTCCATCAGGCTCCTGCCAATGTGATCCAGCATCCCTCGGTAGGAGAGCACTTTCAACCTGTTTCCACGCAAGTCCAAGTGAGTTAAGGACACCGACTTAAACAAATTGGTGGGGAGGATGGGGATAAGGTTGTCGTTTAAGATCAGGACCCGGAGCTTGCTCAGGTTTCGAAATGCCCCGCTCTCGATCCGCTTAATGACATTATAATCTGCCTGCAGATATTCCAGACTCTCCAAGCCCAGGAAAGTGTCGTTTCTGAAGATGTCCAATTTGTTCTCATGCAGGTACAACCTCTTCAGGATTCTGAGGCCGTTAAAGGCTCCCGTCTGAATGTCTTGTAGTGCGTTGTTCCCCAGGTTGATCGAAACGGCGTTGTTCAGGTGGAGAAAACTGTTCGTATATAATCTCCTCATGGAGTTCCTCTGCAGGTAAAGTTTGAAAGGTCTCGACCAGGACTCCGTTATCTGGCTAATATTTATAAATCCCTTGTTGTCGCAGTGTATGTGAAAAAGGCTTTCTTTGACTTCACAGTAACAAGGATCGAAGCAAGACTCCTCAATCTCCTCCGAGTCCTCTATCAAGGGGATAGGGGTAGTCCACGCTACAGCAATTGTGCTTAGAAGAATAATCCACAACATCCTTCTCTTACGGGGAGGGTCGGCTGTCGGAGACTTCATGGTTGCGACGGATTACAAAACTGAAACAGAAATGAAAACACAAAGGGATTACGGTCAATCAGCATTTTATCGGGCTATTTTTATATTGAACCATGCATCTAGAGCATCTAACGGGGTTTTGTGAGGTTACTTGGAAGTCCATTACAAAAAAGAAAAGAAAAGAAAACTCTAGCATTGCTCTTTAGAACCTCTCCTGGTTTTGACTTAAGTGATACTGAAACATCTCATCATGCAACAGCCTTCTTGTTTCCCCATCCTGCTCACCCCTCTCCCAGGCTACTTGGTGAATGACACCCTCATGAAAAACAGCAAATGAACCTATAGGGCCTATGTTGTGAAACATTTCCCCCGCCAACACAAAGACAAGGAGTGTTCAGGAGGAAGCATATGGGAGATCATCTCAGTCTTACCTCAACACCTGCATCAATCACAAGAGTAAGGAGAGATGAGGTGCAGGAAGAGATTTTTATCTGGCACACACACACACACACACACACACACACACAAACACACACAAACACACAAAACCATGCAGTCTATACATTGCATTCTCATGAACACACAAACGCTTAACTTGGAAGTTGTTGTGTTTTTTGTTATTCAGGCAATGCTCATCTAATGCTATGATACAGCCATTATTTAAGGAAATGGGGACAGACAAGTTCCCAGAGCCCCCATCCCTGTAGGAATATCCGTAACTGGGATTTTATCAGTATACAAGGTTTAGTACCAATGCCTGCTTCAATACCGGGGGTTGGGGGAGAGGGAGAAGGAGAGAGAGAGAGAGAGAGAGAGAGAGACCCTTCTCTCCCAAGCACACAAAATGGATTAATGCAACTGGTATAGTATCAGATAAATGCACACTCCATATTAGTCATTTCAGCTGATTAAATCATTTAGAGATGATTAATCTTCGGGAGGCACATGCCTCTGCCATCCACATACCCAAGGGGGAAAGCGGCAGTTGCAGGGCTACGGACGGAAAGAGATGGTGGAATGAAAGGGGGCAATAGGGATGGGTGGGGGGAGGCTCTGGACGTGGGTGTTTTGTGCCTGTAGAACCATCCAGGGATGATCCAGCAGGACAAAAGAGGAGAAGGAGGAGGAAAAGTAAGAGGGGGGAAAAATACCTTTACACTAAGCCCAGGAGAAATAACCCTTGCTTTACAGCAAAAGCTCACAAAAGATTCCTCTTGGAGGGGACAACTGGACCCCGTGACCTACAGCCTCCTCTACTTGGGGCAGCAGAGGGAGGGCATCTCTTTTTCTCCTTGACTCCTTTTGCCCAGATCATTCCAACACAGAAGAATAAATCACTGTTAAAGACTATGACTCCTGACAAGGATGGCTTCACAGCCCCTACTTGCTGCTGGTGCTGTTGCCCATTTCAAACGGGTTTGCCAGAGTCCTGGTATTTATTTCTGTTCTCTTCATAGCAAAGGAGCTTTACAGATATGGATTATCGTGCACTCTACACTCCACCCCCACACCCCAACACACCCATGCAGGCGAAGGGAATTCCTCCCTCCCCGTTATGAAAAAAGAAAGCCCTTAATAGCAAAAGGACCTAGTTAGGGAAAGAAATGGGAGGCGCAGGTGGGGGCAGGGTGGAATAAGAGCATTTCATTACAGAAAAATGAAATAAATCGAAGCAGAGAATCTATTTGCAAATGAAGGGAACTGGGGGACCCGGTGGAAGGAAAATTACCAGGCACGATCTGAATGAGGAAAGAAGAAGGGGAGAGGTCTGATTTTTTTGCTCTTTGTCTCAGTAGAAGATGGATAGATAAATAGAGAGAGAGATGAACGGACAGACAGAGAGATAAGCTACTTAAGTTCTTTTCCTCTTCTGCATTAAAAAAAGGGGGTAGAAAGAGATGCTCTATCCCAGCAGAAAAGCGGGGAGGGGGAAGGGAGGGAGAAAGAGAGATCGAGAGATCCAGAAAGAGCTTGTACTTACCGGTCCGAAGGAGATAATTTTTTTTAGCACATTTGGAGAGAGCCGGGAAAGGAGAGAGGGTAGGGAAAAAATAGCCAAACCCACTTGGAAAAATAGATATCTACGTACGGAATTTTCAACGGCTTTTAAAAAATAAAATAAAATAAGGATTGCTGGTTTCTCTCTTTCTCTCTGTTCTGGTTCTATACTCCTGCTGAGGGCTGAAGCAAAAGGAAGGGGGGGGGGGAAAGCAAGCAAAGATGAGACGTGCTAGGAATGCAATGAGGTTCCTTAGGATGCAGAGATGCTGCTTGGCACAGTCAATGGAGGAGGGAGGCAAAGGGGGCTGCTGCAGCCTCCTAGATCTGCCGCTGCCGCTGCCGCCGCCGTTGCCTTCTCTGGGTACCACCAGCTCATCTTTGAGAAACGAGGAAGGGAAGGTCTATGGCAGGAGGTTCAGGCTGGGGCTTCTCATCCTTTCGCTCCTTCTTCTACTCCTTCCCTTTTGTGTGTGTGTGTGTGAGAGAGAGCGCATTGTTGCCCCTGAATCAGGCTTCCCCCACCACCACGTCATGAATTTGAGCTTGAAGAAAAGGGGAACAAATGTAGGAGGACGCACTTGGCACCAGGTGGGGGGGCACGTCTGGGAAGCCCTGACTGTACTGGGCTTGCTTTCTACCCCCACCCGCCATTCCCCGCCAGGAGGAGGAGGAGGAGGAGGAAGAGTTATTTGGGGGATCAGGAGCGGGGGAACCCGAGATGATGGAGAAAGAAGCAGCAGCCAGGAGCAGAGGAACAATCCCGGTGGTGGCTGGGTGGTGGTCTCCTACGTCCGCCCCCCTCTGGAAGGGGGGAAAAGCCTGGGATGGAAAAAAAGGATCATAATAGGGGAATGTCCCCTGGGCCACCAAGTGTGCATATTCCAGCAAATCCTTGAGAGCTGCAGCCATTAAGGGGAGAGGAGATACCCGCCCCTCTCCACATAGCCAAGAACTCTCTCCGCTTGCTTCCAAAGTAGTAGGCTCAGTTGAGCTCGCTCGCGCGTTCTCTCGCTCTCTCTCTCCCGCCCTCGCCTGCAGTTCTCCATCAAACCTAAACCTGTCCCAGCAGAGGTAAAGGAAAGGGCAGCGCCGGGGGAACTTGGAGGAGAGACCTTCCCCTCTCTTCCTTCTTGCTTTCCTCGTCCTCCCCGCTCCTCTTCCTACTCCCCACCCCCCTGCAGCTGAAAAGGCTTCAGTCCACCCCACAACATCCAACAGGCTCTTATTTCTTCCCAGATATTTCCCCTCCCCTCCTTCCTCCTTTTCCAAAGCTCCTAGCCAAGTGTTGAAGCCACTTGGGTGACAATGGACCATTTTGCATCTTTTCCTTCCAGAGGGAAGAGGGGGGCGGCGGCGGAGGATTTAACCGCTCCGTTGCTGCCTCCCTCTCCTTATTTTACCTGCCTCGCCTCCTTTCCATCCTTTCCATTTCTCTCTCTCCCTCTCCCCTAATTGTGTTGGCTTGGACTTGCTATCTGACCCCAGAGAAGGAAAACCTATGCCTCGATTTCTGCCTAGATCCAAGGAAGGGGAGTCCCCCCCCGCCGCCGCCGCCAATCTCCAAAGGTAAATTGAACAGCTCTCTCTTTCCGTAGAAAGCAAGAAGGCAACCAAAAGGAGCATATCTGGAGCTGGAGGGAACATAGAGAACAAAGATGCCTGGTTACTAGAGTGCAGGAAAGATTCCCTAACACAATAAGCTCCCATGCTTAGTCAGCTTCACCTAGATTAAGTTGGCAACCATTTGCCCAAGTTCCCTTGAAAGTGGTGCGTTCTTTGGGCCCATCATCCTATGGCTTTCATAGACCCACTCTCTCCCACACGCCCCTCGCTTGTCAGAAGCCAGGTACTTTGGAACGGAATACCCCCAGATTTATTTTTAATAATGCCTCTTGCAAATCTATTTCGCTTAGGGCAGGGAGAGGCCGGGCAGGATTCCTCCCCGCCCGGAAGAGCTGGTTTTGGGTGGCCGCCTCCTGATCTCCCCCTTGAGGAAAGGAGGGGAGGTGGGGCTGGCAGGTGGCAGCTAGAGACATCCCTCGGAGACAGAAGAGGCTCCGCTTGCGCCTGGGAGGATGCCTCTGTCCCCACCGCCCTTGCAGACCACCATCTCTTCGGGGACTCTGCTACAAAGAGTGGAGAGCTGGCAAGCTAGGAATCCGATGGGACAGCAAGCACACCCACCCACCCCTTTCCATGCCTCTTTGCCCCGACGCGGGTTCTCTTAGGACCCAACAAGGGAGCAGCCAAATCTCTGCTCCCCACCGCCACCTTCAAATCGCTCTCCTCGCCAGCGCTGCTCCTTTTCAGAACCAAGTCCTGTTGCAACGTAGAAGTGGCGATCGCTGTCGATTACAAAGCTGCATAGCTGCTATTATCATTACAAAGCGCGAGAATCCTGCGTTTTAAAACGCGTGTGTGTTGCGGGGTGGTGGTGGTGGTGGGGGATAAGGATCCGTGAAATGTTTATGGAGTTGTTGGCGGGCGGGGAAGGAGATGAAAGGAAGACACTAAAATAATAACAGAAAAGAGGCCGGTGACAATGTATACATTGGAAGAACATCGGCTTGGTTATTATTTTAAGGGTCTTCCTTCCAGATCCTTCGGGGGGGGTGCGTCTTGCAAATACAAGCGAGCAACAATGGCAACAAAAACATCGCATCTCTCTCTCTCTCTCTCTCTCTCTCTCTCTCTCTCTCTCTCTCACACACACACACACACACAGTGGCCAAACCCCGCAATCGCGCCTCATCCCTCCGCCAGATCAAGAGGCGAAGGCGCAAAAACCCAGGAAGGACAGCGAATACCTAAGGAGATCCGAGCGCCGGGCTGGCTGCGAGGCGGAGCACCCCGGGTCTCCCCGGGCGGCGTGGCTTTGCGGGCCGACGGAGGAGGAACTCTTGCCGGGCTTCTTCCTCTCCTTTCCGGAGCGGCTGCGGCTCGCTGACCCCCATGGCGGGCCGCGGAGCGTGCCCCGGGTCCATGTCAGCCTCGCCGACCCGCCGCCTGCATTTCAGCGGCGAGGCGCGCACCCAGGCGCGCGCGCGCCCTCGAGCGCGCACGGAGACACCCTCACGCGCCCCTCCCCAGCCCAACGCGGCTGTCTGCTTCGCCGGTGTAATCCTTTTCCGTCGAGGCGGTTTTCTCTCCCCCACTCAAGTTTTGCCCAGGAGGAGAGAAGCGTCGGGGATCGACGGCGAGGAGAGAGCCAGGAAAAGCGAAGGCGCATCAGAGGAAGGAGCGCCGGGTGCGCGGCGCCCAAGCTGGGCATGGCGCCTCCGAGGCGAAAGCGCACTGCCTTGCTCCAGTAGGGCGCTGCTGCTGCTGCCGCCGCCGCCGCTGCCTTAAGCTTCCCAGAGCAATCGCGCGGTTCCCTCCGAGACGCGGGAAAGGAGGGTTGGGCGAGCCGGATCCCGGGTACCGGATCTCTGGATCACGCATCTGGGCGCCTGGCTTCCTCCACCTCTCTCATCTGTCGGCGAGGAGGGGAAACTCTGCCCGGAGCCTCCTGGAGTCCTCTGGAGGTGGGACGTCAGCCTTCAGCTCCTTGCTTTGCTCGCTTGTATCCTTCTCTTCTTGTCTGATGGAGAGAGAGAGAGAGAGAGAGAGAGAGAGAGAGAGAGAGAGAGAGAGAGAGAGACGGTACTAGTGGGTGGATCTCTTGTGCGAGGCGCACAGGACAGAGCAGGTCAGCTCCTCGTCCCAGCCTCAGGCAGAAAACAACATGGCTTTAAGGAGGAAGGGGAGAGGGAGAAAGCGCATCTCTTTTAAACAGCTGGATTTGGAGAGGGGACCGGGGCGGGGTGGGGAAACCAAAGGAAGCCCGCAGTTTTTGGAGATCTGCTGCAGTTCAGTTCTATGGAGAAGTCAGAGTTCCTCAGGAACCAGAGTTGGGGAGGTGGACTGTTTTGCAGGTTCAGGGCTAAGTTGGTCTGGGAATGGGAGGACGGAGAGGGCTTCCAGGAATGGGAGGGTGAAGCTCAGAGGCGTCCAAAAGGAGTCACCTGCAGCACACCACAAGTGCCACTTGATGATGATCAGGAATGAAAAATGCACACCCTGGTGACGATGAGAAAATGGGAACCTTCATTTATCTGTGTTGCATAGGGTGTGCCTTGCACCAACTCACTCTGTTCTTGCTCTCTGTTGCCTATGCTGACCACCAGAAGCTCTCCACTTTTCAAGCAAAGCTTTTCCCTCCTCCCCCCTGCTGAGATAAACCAGAGATTGAACCTGGCATCTTCTGCAGGGCCCAATTTTTTTTGGGGGGGGGACCCAGTGAGGTAGTTTAAGGCAGAGAGATGTGACTTCCTCCTGCAGGATGATGATGATGATGATGATAATTTATTATTTATACCCCACCCATCTGGCTGGGTTTCCCCAGCCACTCTAGGCGGCTTCCTACAGAATGTTAAACTACAATAGTCTATTAAACATTAAATACAATACATAATTTAAATACATTAAATACAATAGTCCATTAAACATTAAAAGCTTCCCTAAACAAGGTTTAGCAACTTGGATTTCCTTGCCACCCACCTCAACTTCAGGGAAACTGGAGGTCCTCTGGATGTTGATGGACTCCAGCGCCAATCATCTCTGAGGGTGGCCCAGGGCTAGTGAGAGTTGGGAGTGCAATAAAATTTAGAAAGTCCTAGGTTCCTCATCTGTGATCCCCTACTGCACAGGGGATGTGGTGTAGTGGTTAAGAGCGGTAGTCACGTAATCTGGGTAACCGGGTTCGCGTCTCCGCTCCTCCACATGCAGCTGCTGGGTGACCTTGGGCCAGTCACACTTCTGTGAAGTCTCTCAGCCCCACTCACCTCACAGAGTGTTTGTTGTGGGGGAGGAAGGGACAGGAGATTGTTGTGGGGGAGGAAGGGACAGGAGATTGTTAGCCGCTTTGAGACGCCTTAAAGGGAGTGAAAGGCGGGATATCAAATCCAAACTCTTCTTCTTCTTCTTCTTTCATAGCTCCTGGAACACCTCTACTTGAAACATTTCTTCTTTTTCTCCTGATGCTGTAGGACATCCTTAGCGAACATCAGGAGATGTTCTCATCAGTCCATCTAAATTACAGTGTGCAGCTCCTCAGGGTTTGAGACAGGGCCCTTTCCCAGCCAGACTTGGAGATGCCAGGGATTGAGCCTGGGACATTCTGCATGCTAGGCATCTGCTGTCCATCCTTGGCATGCAAGGCATGTGCTCTCCATCTCAGGTGCAACCCATCCTTGTTGGCAGAATGAACTGGCTCTGATTCCTCTCTTCAAAAGCATAGAATGAATTCTTGGCTTCCCCCATCATTTTAGAACCCACCCCATTCTCTTGACTGTAATTTAACTATTTTTTACTTTAGAATTGTTGCAACCTATCTTGGGAATTCATGGTGGTGAATTCATGGGTGGTGAATCTAAATCAGTGGTGGGGGTGGGGTGGTGATAATAGTAACAATAACATAACGCTCAGCAGAATCTTTCACCTTGATCCAAGTTCAAGTTCATGTGCATTCAGTTCTTGGCTGAACAGTATTCACATTTTTGGGCTGTACTCTACCTTGGGCAGTGTCCAGATATCAGCTTGCTGAGGTGAAGCTGGAAATGATTGTGTGTGTGTGGTCCTCTTTTGCAACTATGCCACCAGTTCTGATCCCTGTTCTGCTGTTCCAGCACACCTGATACGTAATACCTGAAAGAAAGAAACAGGTTTATCTCTGGAAGCACCAGAACAGTGTGTTTTCCCCACCCTTTGAATCATATTCCTTTGGAGGCAATGGAATTTCCATTTGTTATGCACTGCAATCACAAAATGGCACAGTCTGAAGCTAACACAGAGGTTGTTATTCCAGAATGTTTAGTGCAGGGTAGATATTTGGTCCTGATTAGTAACATGATTGTTGTTGTTGTTGTTTTGTTTTAACAGGAGCCATCTTTTGAATTGAGCTAGGTCTGAAGATATTGGTCATACTCACTAGCTTAGAACAACATGGGCTGTTTGTAGTGTCATGGTCATTGTTGTGGGCTAGGATTGTGGAGACTTGGGTTCAAATCCCTACTCAGCCCTGAAGCTCAATGGATTGACCTTGGACAAGTTGCTGTTGCTTGGCTTGGCCTACCTTGAATTTTATTAAGAGATGATAGATAGATAGATAGACAGACAGATAGATAGATAGAGAGAGAGAGAATTGTAGAGTTGGAAGGGACCCTGAGGATCATCTAATCGAACCCCCTGCAATGCAGGAATATGCAGTTGTCGCATACAGGGATTGAACCTGCGACTTTGGCATTATCAGCACTATGCTCTAACCAACTGAGCTGTCAAGGACAAGGTGGGTGATGATGAAAGAATCATGTATGCTATACTGAGCTCCTTGGAGGAATGTGGAAATAAATAAGCAAGCAAACTGTCTTGTGTAAGAGAAGAGTTTCTATATACATTGCATTTTAAATCTCTCTCTCTATAGATATCAATTTATTATGACATTTATAACCTACCTTACCTGTAAGGAGCTCCAGGTAGTAAACACTGCCCTCCCTGTTTTATCCTCACAACATCCCTGTGAGGCTGAGAGAGCGATTGGCCCAAGGTCACTTAGTGAGCTTCATGGTCAAGTGAGAACTGGACCCCTGGTCTGCCAGGTCCTGATCTGACACTCTGACCACTGTGACACACTGATTGCCATTTGCCTTCATTATCACCTGAGGTCGTGAGGGGAGATCTCTGAGTGAATCTCTTGTGGCTCATCCTGAGGGATGGTGGAGAGAAGGACCTGTGTGGTTTGGAAGAAACCAGCTCAGATGCATAGCAAGGATGGAGGTCTTTGCATTGAGGGACTATGCTCAGAGCCCAGCAAGAAGTTTGGGAGCCAGGTAGATCCTGAGACCATCAGCTGACTATCCCAAACATATAGAGCTGTTGTCTATTCCTTGAACCTACATGCTACACTCGCAAGAAGGAAATCCCTGACAGAGGTAAACATAGAACTGAATCTTCCCCTGGTGTACTGCATTACTAACCCTCACCCCATCCCTCTGAGAGTATTTTGTTCCTTATATAATCTCATCAAAAATATTCATGATAAAACAATTGATCCTTGACTATATGAAATAAAATGGTGTGGGGTTTTTTTGTGATATTAGGAAACAAAACACACAACTCCAGCATGTATGCCCTTTAGGGTCCTACTGACCTTGAAATATATATTTATTATTATTGGTGATGGTGCTGCTAACATAGAATCATGACTGCCGCTGCTTCTTTTTAAAACTAATCTATGCTGTGCTGCCTTTGCAGCCCGTTCATCCATCTATCTGTTGCTGATGTTTAAAAACTATCGATTGCTTTATGGCCACTATTTTTTTATTGCTATCAGTTGCCATGAGCCTCAGCAGAGAGAGGGCAGGTTATGAATCTGAATAAATGCCTTGTCTTTCCAGGAAATAAAAGAATACTGACATGGTAAAAATTAGATTAGCAGGGAACCATAATTATCAGCAGATCTCCCTGAGTTGCAGCTGGAAATAGTAACCCTCTTTTGGCAACCTCCCCTCTTAATTATGGTGTTCAGGTGACCCTGCCCAGCCTTCTAAAAGGATCACCTTTGGGCACCCTTTTGCACGAACCAGATAAGGGATCTGGCCTGGGAAGTGCCCCTTTTCTGAGAGCATTATTAGAGCATTGCATTTCCACCGGAGGCCACCATTAGCCTCACTGCAGTCCTCCTTAATGCAGTCGTTTAATGCTCCATTCAATCTGCTCGGTAAAAGCAGACCTGCCTTTCCTAACAGGTCCTCCCCTGACACTTCTTTGGGGAAGATCACCAGGAGAGAGGGAGAGAGGAGTGGGAAGCTCACCACCAAGCAGTGGAGAAGATAAAGCAGCTGAAGGGAGGAAGGAACTATGCCAGGGATGAATCTAGGGAGTGACAAGGTCGGGGCATTTGCAAGCACCCAAAGATCTGCTGGCAGAAGACTGCCTCACCGGTGCTGTTGCTATTAATGTAGGCAGGCTCCACAAGAAGCCCAGTGGCAACGCAATATAGTTCACAAGGTGCATGTCCCACTTCTTAATGTTCCTATTTATTTGCATTTATGCCCCACCTCTTTCTCCAAGGTTCTCAAGGTGTGGTGTCCATGGTTCTCATTTAACCCCCTTCTTGTGAGGTACATGAGGCTTAGAGGCAGTAGCTGACCAAGGTTACCCAGTCATGGCTGGGTAAAGATTGTAATTGTGATCTTTAGGTCCTTGTCCAGCACTCTAGCCACTGCACCATGCTGCTGGATCAGATCAAAGGTTTATTGAGTTTAGCATCCTTCTTCCCACCAGCCAACCTGAGGCCTCCAGGAAGCCCATGGGGCATGAAAGCAATAGGCTTCTCCTACTGTTAATCCTCTACAACTGGTGCTGAGTGGTATACTGCCAATGAACTTGGTTGTTAATGACTGGTAGCCATTGATAGATCCTTCCTTCATGAAGTTGTCTAATCCTCCTTTAAAAGGTATTGAATTATAATGGCTTTCTCTACCAGCCTAGCCCCTGGGTCCACCTGCCTCTCCCAAACCAGCATTCTCATGGCTTCTACAGGGCAATTGTTTAGATGAATCAGTGCTGGCTTATGTCATTCAACCATGTATCCTGAAAACTTAAGAAGAGTCCTGTGGGTTCAAGGCCATCTGCAATAGTGGCCAAAACTGTGGAAACCTTTTGGGGAAAGTGTATTTCTGAGGTTTGATGGCTCATAACACCACTTTTTTATAGTAATACCATAAAGTTATATATCAATGGAAAGATAATTTAATGAAGAATGTAATGCAACAAAGTTTGTTCAATTATCTGTATTCTATAAAAAGTTATAGTAAAATAACCAGAAAAGGGAAGCACAACTTGCTTAGGTTGATATACTGTAGCTTTCCTTCATTTGAATGTAGTCAATGAGCATGAGTGTTTAGAGAGTGCATCAGGTGCTATCAGCCATCAAACCTCAGAAATACACTTTCCCCAAAAGGTTTCCACAATTTTGGCCACTAGTGTATTCTAGCATCCCATATATCACAGCAGCCAACCAGGTGCCAACTGTGACTGTGAATTCAAACATACCAATGTTTCTCAATAATATTTAACATACAGGTCCCCATAGCTTGTCTAGAAGGAACATAAGAAAAGTTCTGTTGAACTAGGTCAAACGCCAGTCTAGTCCAGCAATTTGCCTCCCATGGTGGCCTGGCAGAGAAGACTACAAGCAGACCACGAGTACAATTGTACTTTCCTTCTTGTGATTTCCAGCAATTGATATTCAAAGGTATACTACCTCTCATGCTGAGTTTTCATGCATCCAGTTTGTCTAGAAACAATTAACAGCCCTGTTCTCGTCCATGATATTTCTTTGTCTTGATTTTCTCCTTCTTTAAGACTTCTTTAAGCCTGGGCCTCCTGGATATTGCTGAATTAGAATCCCCTCATCACCAGCCAGCTTAGCCAGTAGCAAGGAATGATGGGAGTTGTATTCCACCAACATCTGGGGACCCCAGGCTGAAGAAAAATGCTCTACACCAGCGGTTTTCAACCTGTGGGTCCCCAGCTGTTGTTGGACTACAACTCCCATCATCCCTGAGCTCTGGCCTTGCTAGCTAGGGGTGATGGGAGTTGTAGTTCAACAACAGCTGGGGAGCCACAGGTTGAGAAAGGCTGCTCTACACCATTGGGAAATGGTGGACTATCATGATGGCATGACACGAGGCAAGTTCTTCTAGGTGTTTAAGAGATAGGAGTGCAAAACTTGATACAGCCACAGAGGCCATCACCCATTCACCAACTCAGCTAATTTGGTCCTGACTCTCTAATTTGCAAGAACACAGTAGGCCTCTGACCTAGATGCCCTGTCCTCTGACACCAGATATATAGAGGCAGCTTGTAGTTCTTTATTAGAGAGGAACTGGTACTCTGCACATGGCCAGACACTGTCTAGTCATCATTGTATTACTGCAGATGTTAGAGAGGAGATCTTTGCATTCGAAAATGATTCCACGGCAGACCCTCTTACCCATTCCAGCACTATCTCTCATTAAAAGCAAAGAGAAAACATAGTGAGGTACAACTGTGTTGTCAGATCATTTCATTGTGTCAAAAGGTGAGCTCAGAAAGAGCCAGAAAAGTCTCTGTTTGGGAAGAGGCAAGCTTCATGCACCCAATGCAGCACTTCAAGGTCTATTTGCATTTCTAATAATATCCACAGCACAAGCATGAGTATGTAGCTTCGCAGGCACGTTCTGTGTGGAGAGAACAGAGTGGGTTCCGTTCAGTGGTGAGATGAGATTCATCCGAGCAGGGGAGCATGTGGCAGTTCCAAGTGGGAGGGTGAAAGATGAGAGAATCGTGAAGCTGATTCATTTGGCGAAGTACAAGGAATTTGGGGGAGCTGCCAGAGGCAACTTGCTCCCTGGGGCTTTGAGGGCTCTGTTGACCCAGCAGGTATGGAGGTCACACAAATTCCCTTATGTAGTGTGGAAAGCGTCATTTCCAAGGTGGTTTGCAGATTCCAGGTTTATTCCAGATTTTCATTCAGCTGTTTGAAAAAGTGACTGCATCCTCAACCTGAGGCTTTGTTCCTCTGAAAGCAATCCATACAACCCATTGTTCAAATGAAAATCTTGTCACAAGTTGGCTTTGGGGGGAATTTTGGGGTGCTGAGCCATCCTGTATCAGTGTGTAACCGCTATTCAGGTTCTGACCCAACAGGGCTCTTCTTAGCTTCTAATCTAACAGTAATGATGATGATGATGATAACAATAATAATATCCAGCATACAGGATTACCAATGCAAACGTTGAGGGAACATTGACATTCCAACTTTCGAATAATGCATGTGGCAGCAAAACAATCAGAACAGCAGAGTTCTCAGGCTTTGTACGGTGGTACCTCTGGTTACGTACTTAATTCGTTCCGGAGGTCCGTTCTTAACCTGAAACTGTTATTAACCTGAGACACCACTTTAGCTAATGGGGCCTCCCACTGCTGCCACGCCGCTGCCGCATGATTTCTGTTCTCATCCTGAAGCAAAGTTCTTAACCCGAGGTGCTATTTCTGGGTTAGCAGAGTCTGTAACCTGAAGCGTATGTAACCCGAGGTACCACTGTATTTCAGAAATGTGCATTTTGAATAATCAGAAGAATAAGAGAAGGATGAATGAGTGAGGCCCACTTCTAAGGTTCACAGGAAGTTGAATATATGCTTAGAGAGCAGGGCAGAAGAAAGTTCACTGTGCAGAGGGAAGCAGATTGTCAGTTAAAGGCATAACTTAGAGGTAGTACCACATAATGGCAAAGCTCTCCGGGAGTTAAATGGGGACAGAAGCAGTCACTAGATGAAAACCTCCAGTGGGTTTCATAGGGCATTAATCATGTGATAATGCCTTGGAGTCAGTAGTGACCTGAGCTAGCTTCAGACTACTGAGTAAGAGGTGAAAGGCTTCAAATCTAATTACCAGTCTACTGAGCCATTCATATTTTCTATAGAATATACCACTCATCATCACCATCTTCATTATTGCTACTTTATTTGATAAATATATTTAAAACCAGAGTAGTGTGTCTTTCAATCTATTTCTCATTCTTACTTTAGGGAAGCAATGGTTTCAAAGATGCTATTAGCCATGGCTTGTGAGGATCACAAGGATTGGTAAGGGACCCCAAAGTCCATCTGCCCCCATACTGCCAGCTCTTTGGTTCACAAAGCCCAGAAAGGAACCACAGCATAAATAGAATCTGGGTAAACAGCCAATCAGATCTGGAAGGTAATTCTGTCCCTGTCCCAACAATGGAAGTCAGTCAACCTCTGTCCCCATAGCTCAGTTGTAGAACATAGCTGGTGCTACTGGGGTTGCCATATTTCAAGAGTTCAAAATCTGGACACAATTTAGGGCAATTGCCCAATAGCCCACTGCCCACACCACACCCAGAGTCTGGATCACCCATGCCCATGCCTGAACCAGAGCCTGGGATGCCAACACCACAGCCAGAGCCTGAACCAGAGCCCAGTTCACCCATGCTAGAGTTTGGGCTGCCGTCACCATCACCAGAGCCCAGGTTGCCCATGCCAGAGCCAGAGTCCCAGCCAGAGCTACCTGTGCACTTTTTTATATATATCCAAAATCCAGGACATTTGCTTTAAAATACTCCCCAGATGGGCATGTAGGACACCAAAAGAGGACGTTGTCTGGGAATTCCCGGATGTATGGCAACCCTTTGCAGTTAGAACCAAGGTCCCAGGATGAATCTCAAGGGAAAGGACAGTAGGCAACAAAGACAGGAAAGAGCCCTGCCTATGGACAGCCACTGCAGATCTATTTGGCTACATGGACTCTGCAGATCACGTTGCTCCAGTGCAGATTGAGCACTGAATCAGGAGAAAAATGCTCCATGCTTTTCCACATTGCAGTGTCTACATCGCACTGGTTGATGATCTCTGGTGGGATAGGGACAAAGGTGAGAGCTGTTTCCTAGTTCTGCTGGATCTCTCAGCGGCCTTTGACACCATCGACCATAACATCCTTCTGGACTGTCTTGAGGGGCTGGGAGCTGGGGGCACTGTTATACGGTGGTTCCGCTCCTTTCTCCTGGGCCATGTCCAGAAAGTGGTGTTGGGGGATGAGTGTTCAGACCCCTGGGCTCTCACTTGTGGGGTGCCTCAGGGTTCAATCCTCTCCCCCATGCTTTTTAATATCTATATGAAGCCGCTGGGAGAGATCATCAGGGGGTTTGGGCTGGGTGTTCATCAGTATGCAGATGACACCCAGCTCTACCTCTCCTTTAAATCAGAACCAGTGAAGGCGGTGAAGGTCCTGTGTGAGTGCCTGGAGGCGGTTGGAGGATGGATGGCGGCTAACAGATTGAGGTTGAATCCTGACAAGACAGAAGTACTGCTTTTGGGGGACAGGGGGTGGGCGGGGGTGGGGGATTCCCTGGTCCTGAATGGGGTAATTGTGCCCCTGAAGGACCAGGTGCACAGCCTGGGAGTCATTTTGGACTCACAGTTGTCCATGGAGGCACAGGTTAATTCTGTGTCCAGGGCAGCTGTCTACCAGCTCCACCTGGTACACAGGCTAAGACCCTACGTGCCCGTGGACTGTCTCACCAGAGTGGTGCATGCTCTGGTTATCTCCCGCTTGGACTACTGCAATGCGCTCTACGTGGGGCTACCTTTGAAGGTGACCCGGAAACTGCAATTAATCCAGAATGCGGCAGCTAGACTAGTGACTGGGAGTGGCCGCCGGGACCACATAACACTGGTTCTGAGAGATTTGCATTGGCTCCCAGTACGTTTCCGAGCACAATTCAAAGTGTTGGTGCTGACCTTTAAAGCCCTAAACGGCTTCGGTCCTGTATACCTGAAGGAGCGTCTCCACCCCCATCGTTCAGCCCGGACACTGAGATCCAGCACCGAGGGCCTTCTGGCGGTTCCCTCATTGCGAGAAGTAAGGTTACAGGGAACCAGGCAGAGGGCCTTCTCGGTAGTGGCGCCTGCCCTGTGGAACGCCCTCCCAGCAGATGTCAAGGCAATAAACAACTACAGTGGTGCCCTGCAAGACGAATGCCTCGCAAGACGGAAAACTCGCTAGACGAGTTGTTTATTATTATTATTATTATTATTATTATTATTATTATTATTATTACATGCAATCATGCAGACAGAGCCTTGGTGCCCATGTTGAGCTGGATGTGCAAAACCACAGCAGAGCCAGTGGGTGCAATACTGCTTGCCCATCCTTTATCCTCTAGTAACACCCAAACGATTCTAGCATAAGCCAGCTTCAAGTCTTTGTGTGAAAAACTGTTTGCAGGAGGGGCAGTGAACCTCTGTCCTTCAAGTTATAGTTGGACTCCGACTCCCATCAGCCCCAGGCAACATGGCCAATGGGAACTGCAGTCCAACCAGTAACAGACGGTGCAGTGGTGGGGTTGGCACGCTCCTCCCAACAACCGAGTCGCTGTTGCTTACTGGGAAGAAGAAGGGGAAGGGTGAGGTGGTGCAAATGGCTGGCACAGTGCAAATAGACTGGCAGAGCCAATCTGATGCCCCTGCTGGAGTGTTTGCACCACACCGACCTGCCTGCTGCCCCCCTCTCCTTCCCAATAAGCAGCAGTAGCTCAGCTGTTAGAAGGTTAGGTGAGCACCAGTGCTCCACCACAACATATACTCCTGAGTGCAACAAGATCTGGCAAGCTGCAGGTCTCCCATCGATTGCCTACAGGGACTTCCCAAGGTAAAAGCTATTGGTTCATACAACACAGCTTCTTGTCACTTGTGTTTAATTCATATGTCACTACTGGTTGTTTTTGAAGGGAGAGCAGGAATGACACCTCCCATTTTACTTAGTAGATCATGAATCCAACACCCCAGAAATATCAGGCTGGGATCCAGCCTACCACCTGCCATCAACTCTACTAAAAGGATGGAGCTACAGGATAACCAGCCAGAACAGCAGAGAAGTGTCTTGAACAGTTAATAAGAAATTGCACGATGCACGCCTATAAAATTCCAGGTCACGCTCCTTCTCTTCCTGCCTTGGTCCTATTCCATGCCATGGACCAAACTCCCCCTTACCCTAAGGTTACCAGATTTTTTCCAATGAATCCGGGGACACTTTTCAACTTCCTATCAAATGGATGGATTTTGTCAGGGGACTGATTTGTAAATCCAGGGACTGTCCCCAGGAAATGGGGACGTCTGGTAACCTTACCTTACCCCATTGCCAGGATCTTCATCCACCTGGTAGGAGGAGTTGGATCTGCCCAAGAGCATCTATCCCATCGTGGATTACCCGGGTGGTACACTGAGTTTTCAAACTGGTACTGAACCTCCATTGGGGATGCTGGTGTAGGAACCAATTGAACAATCCAGGCCAGTGGTTTTTTTTTAACTTTAGGGCCTCAAAAGTTGTGCTATAGCTCCCATCCTCCCCAGCCAGCTTGGCCAATGCCCAGGGATGATGGAAGATGTAGGTCAACATCATCTGGGGAGGTCATCAAAGTTGACGAATACTGATTCAGGGTACCTCATGGCCAAACAGAAGCAGCTTTTCAATAGCAGCTCTGGTCCAGTAGTGAGGTGTGAACTGGCCTAGTTCCTTATGTGCCCACAGGGAATGCAGTTGGTGAACTTACACATTGCTTGAAAATTGTGCTCTTAGCATCACATGTGAAACAATTGCTTTGAACGTCACCATTCTGAAGAGGGGCTGTTTCTGCCAGCTTTATCCTCATTTCCCTCTATCTTTTCATCAAGCTTCACCTCACTGAGGCCTTGCGCTGGACTTCCCTGCAGTGTGCTTTATTGTGCCACCATGCATAACTCAAAGCTCTTTTTCTGCTCCGCATAGTCTTAACGCCGCAGGAATTCATTAAAATTCTCTTCCACACTCTTCCCCCGATCTGGGTCAATCCCTTTGCCTGACAGGTGATCATCTCTTAATGCTCCACAAATGCTCACCTAGACATTATCCTGAAGGCATTTCTTTTTTGTCCAGGTCATTCTCTCATGGCCTGATCCTTCAAGCTGCAATGCTGGCACATCAGGGTGAATCTGCACGGCTGGGTCTCCTGCTTCCAGTCTGAGAGAAGGAGCCTTAAGCAAGATACAGCACACAGCCTAGTAGAATCCTAGGTTAATGCAGCATCTTGGACTGCAGGTATAGGATAACCAATATTATGTCCATCAGTGATGTCCATTGTGAGCTGTCGCATATGCAAAAATCAGAGGTTCTGTAAATGTCAATCTGATTCTCAAAAGAAAGCCCAATGTCGGTGAGGCCTAGAGCATTTTGGCTGGCCACAGTGCAATGTCACAGTCTGTGGTGGTTGCCTTGACACTGTGGGTCAGCCAAGAAGCAATGTACGGTATCTTGTCTCCTGATCCAAGCAAAGAGCAAAATCTAGTCCTGGAGGTCTTACAAAACAAAGAAGTCTGGCCCAGGAGTAAGGATCAAGGTTCAGGGGTGTGAGATTAGTAGAGTTCCAAGACTGCTCAGGAGCTGTGATGTTGTTCCAACAAGTTTTCATGCTTACCCACCCAACTTTTAAGCAGAGGTGGAGAATTTCCAGTTATTTGCAAGAACCCCTGTCCTAGTGGGAATTCCTGGCCTGTAGGTGGGTGCTCTGTCTAGCGGATTGAATCTCTTGATGTGCCACCTCTTCCTGGAAGACGGCACTGGATCCTCCTTGCTGTCTGGATCCTCCTCTGGGAGAAGAAGCATCCTTAGGGTCTCCTGCTTGGGAAACTGAAGGGATGGGGCTTCACCAAAAGGGCTTGTTTCCGTAATATCCATCCTTCCTTCCTCCTCCTCCTTCCTCCTCCTCCTCCTCCTCCTCCTCCTCCTCCTCCTCCTCCTCCAGTTCCTTCCACTCCTGGTCAGAATCAAGAGTGCTCAGAGGAAACAGTGATGCCACATGGCATGATGTAGCACAGAACTGAGCACATGATGAGTCACTACCCCTTCACCAGGCCTTTTGCATTCTGTCTTGTGTTCTCAGGATGCATTCAGAAAACCAGGCTGCCCCGACTCCATACTTCATATCGGGCATGTTGAATGTTGAAACTTCCAAATTCCATAAATGAGGGGTGCTAAAAGAGGAGAGCGCAAAATATGGGTTTGAAGCTCAACATAAAAAATACGAAGATCATGGCCACTGGTCCCATCACCTCCTGGCAAATAGAGGGGGAAGAAATGGAGGCAGTGAGATATTTTACTTTCTTGTGCTCCATGATCACTGCAGATGATGACTAAACAACAACAACAAAAGTTATTACGTGGGAATTCAAAATATATATTGGTTAAATTAATATAATTTAGTTTTGCTTGGTAAGTAAAACATGTGTAAAATTGCATAGAAATCATGTTAAAACAATTGCCAAGTACTTACTATTATTATTGAGAATCATCTGACATATTCAGAAGGTAAATTAAAATTCTTTGGTTTTCCAAGAGCAGTTTATGTGCTTTTTAATCAAACATAGACCCACCAACCTAATTGCTGTTCAGTCACTAAAATAATAATAGCAGATTTGAATTCCTTATACCCCAAAACATATTTTTAAGACCCTTCACTGAATAAATTTGCAAAAAGTAATGTTCACCTTCTAAAATTACTAAATTACCCCAGTCATGCTACATCTTACTGGGAATGCATGAAAGTCTGGCTTCTCAGAGAAAAGCTCACAGCTGCTTTGCTTCTCCCTGATCTTTTTTACTCCCATACTATGCTAAGGTAAACAAAAGTTTGGTTTTGCTGGTTTTGTTGTGTGAATGGTGCCATTGACCCGCTGGATGGGTTACACAGACTCCCTGGGGTCTGCGGACCACCAGTTGGGAACCACTGTTCTAAACAATTGCTTACACAGATACTGATTTGCCTATTTTTGAAATATATAAAGAAAAAAGTCAAAGAGAGGGGGTCTCAGGCATGGGCCCCAAATATAGCCCCCAGGTCCCTCTATCTGGCTCCTTGGACTGTACTCAGGCCCCAGGCGCTCCTTAGCCACACCCCTCACGCCATACCCTTCACCAGCCCAGTTTTGCACACTGCTTTTCCCCAGACTGAAATGCGTTCTTGAACTCTGGTAATACCTCTTGGTTGCCTGGACAGAGGATAGAGAGGCATGTGTGAGTGTGTGTGGAAACTAGTTTTGTATACAAAATTGACATTCATTGCTTTGCCCACTTTTTGCCTCTGGCTTTGCCCAGATGTGGCTGCCAGAAGTTGTCCAGATGGGAACTCTAGTTGAGTTTTCCTCAACACAAGAACCACACACACACAAAAAACATAGGGCGTGTTATTTGGGTCAGTCAGTAAGTGCAGATGAAGAATGCTGAAGGAGAAACTCTCAAGGAGCTAATTCTTCTGTGAGAAGGGTGTATTGGGAACTCAGTGTTGATTTTCATGGAAGAAGCTGCTGTTCCGTTCTTATAATGTCTTCTCTGTCACGCAATGAGTCTACTCACATGAATCAGTTATTTCTGAACAGCAGACTCAAGGAATGTTTGAACTGGCTTCTCAGATGGCAACAGTATTGACATTTGCCTGCTTCAAAAAACGATTTCTGACTTGCCAACGGCAAACACAGTGACCAGTATCTTATGTCTGGTCTTATGCCTTATGTTATGCTTGCCATAAGGATTAATTTGACCCTGAGTGTCTCTTCTGTCATGTTATGTTTATGGATTGAAATTTTCCCTGCAACACTAGCCCTATCATTACTTACTTGGATACATCTGTGCCCGTTTGCTTCAAGGAAACCCACTTCCATTGTTCTACATATTGTCTCTCAGTCCTGAGGAAAAAAATCTGTTACAAACATAAATCTGTTGGTTGGGTGTCCCGTCCCTCCCCCACCCCCACTTCTTTTTCTTCCATTAGCTCATTTATCACATGGAGCAGGTTTTAAATTTATCCAAAATGCTCCCACGAGTAACATTCTCTCAGAATCTGACTCACTGTGTTCCAGCTGAAACAGACCCAGCTCAGAAAGCAGCAAAGATGGCTTCATTGCCACCAGTTCAACACACACAAAAGTAAGTTGGCAACATTTGGGCCTATGGAGAAGAGGGGGGAGCTTTCAAGCAAAGCAAGGAACAGATACCTGGCCCCTGTGGTGATACCAGGAGGAAGGGCCCTACCATTAGGAAGAAGGAGGAAGCTGGTTTTGGGTGTCCTGATAAGGTAGCACTTGTGGGATTTTCTTTCTAAGGTGCCAAAACAACTCAGACATCTTTGTGTACAAAGATAGCTATGCAAACATGTGCTATCCCATTTTTGAGGTAATCTAGCATAATGGCACAAGGAAAGTATCAAATTCTATCTGTCTGACATTAACCTGGAAGTAACTGCAAGGGTGGCTGAATTTTTGTCAATAGTATCTCTTAGTGAATGGCACTATTTAGCGGGAAGAAACTCCAATGAAAATCCTCATTATTACATATTTTACATGGCTGTTTTTGTATATATTTTAAAGTTTTATATATGGATGTTTTATGATGGCCTATATTCGTAATGCCTAATAAAGGTTTGGCAAAGTAAGTATCTTTGTGTACAAAACACCTTATTTTGGGGGAGAGGGACCTCCATTTGCTATTCTGCCTCAGGCAGCAAAGCTTCTTGGGCATAAAAAACAACAGCTAAAGCAAATGTGTGGATACAAGTTTTGGAGGGTGGAGTGGAGGGAACAAGACTCAGCCAACCTCAAAGTACTGGTATAGGAGATTTCCAAAACTGTAAGATAAACACAGTGTGTTTTAGAATTTTTTTTTTTACTGTGGTTGCTCTATTTTAAAATGCCACAATTTCAATAGAAATGTTATCACCACAGGATCTCTTCTTGCCCCTGTGATTTTTGGAAGAAAAGGAAACTGACATTGACATTCATGCTTAGTTCATAGGCCCATATAAGTGCAGGGAAAGTAGCTTCTTCACTGGCCTGCTTGTTGCCATCCTTGGTCCTCACCAACCTTCTGATAGTCTTCTACCCTTATCCTGGCAGGCTCCTAGCTGGAACTGCCGAGTACCGTCCTTAAGCCACCAGGCTCCCACCTCCAAAATTATTGGAACAACCATGTTGAAGCTAAGCAGGTCTAGGTCTGGTCATTGTGTGGATTGGAGGCTGCCTGGAAATCCCATGATTTCCATCATGAAAGGAAGTGAGGATAAGGAAGATGAAGACATAAGTAAAGAAAGTCAAGCCAGCCTTGGGCACTGAATGTGGTTTGATGTATAACTACTTTGCAACCATCCTACATTTTCATTCTTTTCTATTGGGACAACTTAAGTACCAGATTATAACACTTCTGTCCACCCTGGGCAATCACAGTTCCTTATTCATACGGTTCAGGTATATCCTGCATTTGGTCCTTGTGTGAACATCTCATTGACCTTTATTAGGGTGATACATTGCCATGGCTATGCAGGCACAACTCTTTTTGATGGGAAAATGAGTTTTGTGTACGGATCAAAGGCAGAAATAATTCCCTCAGGGAATGATCAGGCATCTTCCCATCAGAGCTGCAGAAATTATCAACTTCCTCTGTTACAGGGCACAAATTTAGTCTCCCGTTGCTGTTATCCTTCACAGACATTACTGAAGCTGGCCTGCAGTGTTCAGCATTGGCCTCAAAGATACAACCTCTTTTTAATGCCTTTAAGGAGTCTCTCCCCCCCCCCCCATAGCATGGGAGCTCCTGAGCCCAGTTCAAGAACTGAAAGGAGCTTTTCCTCTAGCTAAACCCTTTCCCCTTTGCTCCCCACCCCCCACTGTCTCTATTGTTTCAGTGTGACTAAAATCCATGCTCTAACTGCTTTCATTAAAGGGTGTTAAAAGAGGTAACGAGTTTGGCCTCAGTGGGCTCATGGCTGTGCCCTCTTCTTGAATTCAAGGGCACACACATGAGCTCTCTGCAGCCAAATGAGTTATTCCTTTTAATGCCCTTTAATGATTTTATGATTGATTGGAAGCACACATATCATTTTGATGTAATACTGTTGTACTCCCAGCCTTCAAGGTAGCTGAAGGGCGGCGAATCGCTAACACACACACTAACACACACACACACACACACACACACACACCTGCTCCCACACACCCGTCGTGCAGGCCTCTGTGTGAAGTGGGCATCCTTTTCCACAAGAACTAAAGGCACAAATTTCACAATTTGCTGGGTGAGAAAATGATCTCTGGAAAAGTCACCAAAAAACCCCAGAACAGATCATGACAAAAAACACAACCACATACGAAACTACCTGTATTGTTGGAGCTGGTTTAGAAAACACACACACTCATATTTCCTTTCCCAGGAACAGAGTTTGGCTGTCCCTTCACTTGAGTTACTGCTGGAAATCTTCCCATACCCAACAGTGAAAGTTAATTGCCTGGCGGACCTCAAACAGAAACTTACCAAAAGTGAACAATTCAAAGGATGGGGAATTTGGATAAGGTAAGTTCTAAACCTCATCCAAAGAGCAACCTGGATCTTTGCTCAGGATTCAGGTCAAATTCAGCAGCCCTCGCTTACAGTACTTAATCCTACACAATCATAGCAGGTTCCATTCACACACAAGAGGGAGGTATCATCAGGTCTTTTTTTGGGGGGGGGGGGTGCAAAGAGCTGCAGAAGTACAAAATGTATTTTTAGACAGAAAACAATAAGAGCATTATAACTCCAACAATGCCCAAGGAATCTTGGACTAGTCAGAGGCAGATTTAGGAGAGTGCAACTGGTTTGGTCACACTGGGTGTGGAGCCTGGGGACGCTGTGGAGAAGCCACAACTATGATTTAAGAGGAAGTGCGAAAGTCAAGGGGGTGCTGAATTTTGGCAACACATAGGGCGGCGGTGAAATCTGAGACCCCACAGTCCACTACTAGACTAGCCCCTGCCCCCACTCCTCAGGGGATAAGGAAGAGATACTCACACCATGCTATCAAATATATGTAGCTTCCTCACAACTTTCTTTCAGTAACTTGTTTTTTTAAAAGATACAAACAAATATATTGTTGCCCAGAAACTATCACCCGAAGCAGCCCACTTTGTGTCAGGACCACCTATGTATACCTTTCCATGTGCCGAAGAGTGTTGATCATTGCAAAGCAATATTCAGCCTTTAAGAGAGATTGATCCCCAATAAATTAATCAAACTGTCCTGAATCCCTTCTTCTTTTCATTTCCCCTAATTGGGTTTCTTGCTGTCTAAGTAATCAATTAGGCCCTGTGTTTATTCACCCTCAACAATTATTCTCTCTGCATTAGGGACTGAAATAAACACACTCCTCTAATTTCTCTTTACAAAGCGAGCATTTCCACAGAGGTCAGTCAAAGCTAGTCGTTAATCAGTCTTTCAGTAAACACACTCATGTCATTCAAATAATAATGATCCATAAAAGAAACTGGAACCAGTCCAAGCATACCTCTTCACACCACAACATTAGACATCTTAACAGCTTACTTAACAACGGTCGTTGCTAACGAGTTCCAATGTATTAATATATAAACACAGCGGCATATTGTATTATAAAATTTTTAATAATCTCCACATTTCGCAAACACTTGTGATGTATTAAATATTAGAACTTCTAAAAGAATAGTGTTGATTTTATGATCAGAAACTAAGGCAGTGTGCAGACGGAGAAGTGACGTGAGTGACTCACTTGCTCTCTCCTCCTGGTTTTGAGTCTGAAAACCACAACTTTCATTCATTTGTGACTTATATCCCACTTTCTCCCACAAACTCAACTTTTATCCTTACAACAACCCTGTGAGGTAGGTCTGCCTGAGAGACAGTGACTGCCTGAGATCACACAATGAGCTTCATGGCTGAGTGCGGATTGGAACCCTGGTCTCCCAGGTCCTAGTTTAACACCCCAACCCCTACACCGCAGCATGTAATGAAGGAGATGGGTGGCTTTGGGTCTTGGTGGGTAGGCAGTAGATTGGTATCTGCTGCTGAAAGAAAGCTGGGTGGGTGGGAACCCTGAATGTATTTTCGTGTGAAAGGACGGTGAGCTCAGTTCTGAAACAGGAAACAAGATTGAGCTAAGATAAGGTGTCCTGTTCCTTTTTTCTAAGTGTATTATCTTAGCTAGTGCTTCATGGTTGCTAGGGTGTGGGACATAAATGAAATAATGAGTGAAATAGTAAAATAATATGTGCCCCTTGGCACAAGCTGATGGTCTGCCCCAGGGCAGAACATGCAGCATCAATTGTATATGCACCCAAAGGACAGATGGAAGAACCTGTGACCCTTCAGATGCAGTTGGACCCCATCTCCCATCACAGCCAGCCAGCATGGCCAGTAGAAAAGGATGATGGGAATTGTAGTTCAACAAATTCTAGAGACCTGCAGCTGCCCCATCCCTGACTTAAAGTGTGCAGTTTGTTTGAAAACAGTTGGGGTGGAGAAATTGTTTTCCCCCCTTTTATATGTGGATGTGACCTGAGGTCTGAATTTGGTCCTCCAAGTGTCTTTGTCCAGCCCTTGAACCTCTCCACAGGACACCACATATCCTTTGCCTATGCCCTCCTTGAATGCTTTTACCTGGCTGCAATGTTTTGTGTTTGCTAGGGTGGAGAAGTGTGCGTGTAGAAACCTCCAACTTCTGGAATATCGCTTGCTGTAAGAGTCACATCCCTTGTTCTGCCCATTTTTGCCTGGCCCCACCCACCATTTGCAATGTGGCCCCTGGAAAGTGGCCCGCGAGGAAGTGTGGCCCTCATGGGTCTGAGGGCTTCCGTGGCACAAAACTGAATATTCAACCTTTACCATTGAACCATCAGCATATGCTGGCTTGCCCAAAGTGTATTAGGCGATGAACTGACAAACTCTTTCTGAGCCTGCTCCATGAGTTTCGCACAAAGGAGATTTAAAGTATTATCCGATTGAAATTGGAGCACCCATTTTGTACATGTTTTAAGCAAGTTGGAAGGCAGTGCAGAATGAAGCACGCTGGAGTGTGCTTGATAAAACGAACAAAGGATGTTTTATTTCCTGGTTTTCATTTGCAGTTAAAAACAGCCTTGTGATGTTTTGAGTTTCTTTTCAGTTTCACCCAGATTGTTTGGATGCATGTAAAGAAGTGGAGGAGCGCATCAAAACAGATCGGCGCAAAACAATGCAGTCCCGTTTTCATAGCAATAATTAATGTTTTATCTCATGCAGTTTTACGAATTATCCCTATAAAGCACATTTAGGGAAAGCAGCTTACAGAGCTTTGAGGGCACATTAATCCAGGAGACTTTTCATTGAAATACAGAAAAAAACCACAAAGTCATATCATGGTAAACCTAATCGAAGCAGATTTGTAACAATACAACCGCAAACTTCAAGTATCTCAAACATACTAAGTTGAGTTGGAATGATGGATTTGCCGTCACAGAAACAGAACTGTTGGCAAATTATCTGCCTTCTCTCTGTTGTGTCAAAGCTGAGGGTTTCTAAAACAATTGGGGAGGGGAGAGAACTATAGATTCATTGCCAGCAGTCCTTCTTTTCCTAAGGGTTCATTCAGATAAACATTTATCATGGATTAATACAATCTTAAAACTCATGTTAAACTCTAGATTGAGATAATACCAAGGGCCAACTGGGAGGAAAGCAAAAATTAATGATCTTCTTTTAGGCCTGCATGACCTCCAAAGGACCTATCAACCTTTCTGCTCTTATCTTAAATCCTCTTTGATTGATCACCTTGACCAGAATCCCATTGCCCTAGAACAGTTTTCCTCAATGTGGTGCTCTCCCGATTATTTTGGACTACACCTCCCATATTGCCTGACACCCTGTGCAAGCTGGTGGGATATGTAGTTTTCAAGGGCACCATGTTGGGGGAAGGCTGCCTTAGAACACAGCAACCTTGAACATATCTGTTCTGTACTTCTCTCTAAAAATTGATTGGTTGTGTTTGACAAGGAAATCCTCTCATCCTACAGTTACGTGCCCATGTAGACAGATACAGCTCATGAATTTAACTCTGATTAAACTGATAGGGCTTATAGATAGAACATATAGATAGAGTTTACACTGTTCAGGCTTCTTTATATAGCACAGCCAAGACTTTGTTACTTCATATTTGAGAGCGTCCTTCCAGACTGATGGGTTGTTGTTTTTTTGCAAGTGTATTCTGCAACATGTCATTGACACGGGTAAAAGGTAAAAAAGGTAAAGGACCCCGGACGGTTGACACCATTGAAAGGCGACTATGGGATTGCTGCACTCATCTCACTTTCAGGCCGAGGGAGCTGGCATTTGTCTACAGACAGCTTTCTGGGTCATGTGGCCAGCATGACTAAACCACTTCTAGCACAACGGAACACCTTGATGGAAACCAGAGCACATGGAAACGTTGTTTACCTTCTCGCCACAGTGGTACCTATTTATCTGCTTGCACTGGTGTGCTTTTGTTTTTTTTTTAAAAAAAATAATATTTATTACTTTTCCAACAATTTAAACACTACAAAAAAGAACAATACAATGCAATACAATACAAAAACACTACATAACACTAACACATTAAACTAAAAAACAAAACAAAAAACACATCAAACAATTTCAATATCTTATCTTTCATTCACTTATTTCAACGACCTCCTTACACCTCCCTTTTTGTATTCCACTTCTGTTAATTGTTTCAGCAATTCCTTTCCATCTTCCTCTGTTTTCTATCCTATAATTATTTTAACACATTCTAACCTTATTTTTTCCTTTAATACTCTATTAATCTATTTATACTTAGTTCCTTATAACATTTCTACTAAAGCCATATAACTTCATTCCAACATTTTTCTAACATTCATTAATTTTACAGTATTTCTGTAAATAGTCTTTAAACTTTTTCCAGTCTTCTTCCACCAACTCTTCTCCCTGGTCTCGGATTCTGCCAGTCATTTCCGCCAGTTCCATATAGTCCATCAACTTCATCTGCCATTCTTCCCGGGTGCGTAAATCTTGTGTCTTCCAATACTTCGCGATAAGTATTCTTGCTGCTGTTGTTGCATACATAAAAAAAGTTCTATCCTTCTTTGGCACCATTTGGCCGACCATGCCCAGGAGAAAGGCCTCTGGTTTCTTCAGGAAGGTATATTTGAAAATCTTTTTCGCACTGGTGTGCTTTTGAAATGCTAGGTTGGCAGGAGCTGGGACAGAGCAACAGGAGCTCACCCCATTGAGTGGATTCAAACTGCCAACCTTCTGATCAGGAAGCTCAAGAGGCTCAGTGGTTTAGACCACAGCGCCAACGCGCATTAGTTGTGGGTTCATACTGAACCATGCACCCATCATTCTGCTGCATTAGTTGTTCAGCAATGTCACTCTCTCTGGAGCGGCACTTTTGCCCAATAGCACAAGAAATGTGAAGCACCACACCACTCCAGAACATTTGTGGTATAAATACTTCCATGATTTCAGCAGGCAATTATGAACATGCAGTTGGATGAACTATGTCCCAGGGTGTGTTTGTTATATGCATTTAAGGTAAAGCTTCCTGTAAGTAGAGATAGAGAGATGTACATTTAATTTGCAATGAATAGCAAAATGAAGTGGGGCTCATTTGGTTCATTCCCCTCTAATTTATGATTAAGAAAGAACCATTGGATACAGAAGGAAACTGGTAGAGAAGACACTGGCAGTCACTCCTGGCAGCCGACATTTATTTCCCCCCAGAATGCCCCAATGTAGTGTCATTCCAGGGCATTTGGGGAAAAGAATGACACCCTAGAAAAATATTGCACCCCACAGGTGAGCATGATCTTTGAGGGGACCACCAGTTCTTCCATCAAAATAAAGTCCCAGAGCAATGCTGTACTTCACATGCAAAAAACAAAAAACATAAATGGGAAAAACAAAATGGCAGCCACCATTGGGGATGGGCGAGCTATTATTATTATTGTTGTTGTTGTTGTTGTTGTTGTTGTTGTTGTTGTTGTTGTTGTCACATTTAAAGGCAAAACTACCAAATTCACTCTTTCCAATACAATGCACAAATTCCAACACAAACATCCTTTTTAAAAATCACACTTCTCCAAAATATAAAGAATTTCTCAAGTCAAGTAATGTGTATAAAAATGCATATACAATGTAATTATGCATAAAATGCATATTTTTGTGAAACCGGCATAGGAAAATTGCATACTATTAGGGAAGGTTGCCTTTCCAAACCAAAAAAGGAATATTTGGGAAACCCATGCTAAAATATCAATCAATTTTCACAATGGTTTTTTTTTTTCAGATGCTGAGACTGGTAACAGTGGTAACAGTGGTAACGCTTACATTTGTGTGCAGACCCCCACAGAGAAGATCAGAACATAGGGAAGAAAGAAGTGTGATTTCATAACATTTGAGACACACTAATTTAGCTCAGCTGAAATTTGTTCCTCGATGCAAAAATCTTTGTTTCCCAAATATTTACCAATTAAACATCTTTGTGAGGGCCTCCAGCAGAGATCTGTGATGAGGTACAGAGCTCCTGAATGCACTCAGTTACACCACGCACACTACAGAATCTGCTTTGCATGGGTTGATTTTTAATCTAAACTGAGAACTCAAGCTTCCCACCCACTGAAGAAGCTGATGAATCTCATATTCTGTCATAATAACTGGCCTTGGTTTCATTTTCTGCAGAGGCCTGCAGGTTCCCCCAGATGGCGCTTTCATGTCCTATTCTCTCAGTGCAGAGATTGGCTGGCAACCAGGAAAAGGTTACAGCTAGCAGAGGAATTCATGCTTTTGAGGATCAAAGAAGGCTGTTCCCACCAAAGCGGCAGTGACAGCAGCCGCTCAGAATGACTCACATTTTTCCTCACTTTTTAAAAAATGATTGCAGCCAATGAAACAGCTAGAGGATTGGCCTGCACCCCAACGAGAGAAGGTTATTGCTGTTTTCTTCCGCTCATCTGCATCTGATTCCAGGAACTTTTCCTAGCCTTACATAATATTGTCCCCCCACCTTGGCAAGAACATTTTGCTAGTACAGTGGTACCTTGGGTTACATATGCTTCAGGTTATGGACTCCGCTAACCCAGAAATAGTGCTTCAGGTTAAGAACTTTGCTTCGGGATGAGAACAGAAATCGTGCTCCGGCGGCGCGGCAGCAGCAGGAGGCCCCATTAGCTAAAGTGGTACCTCA
The DNA here is from genome assembly GCF_965112155.1 of Podarcis liolepis. Taxonomy (NCBI): domain Eukaryota; kingdom Metazoa; phylum Chordata; class Lepidosauria; order Squamata; family Lacertidae; genus Podarcis; species Podarcis liolepis. The sequence continues at coordinate 85,517,387 of NC_139556.1, forward strand.
GGTTAAGAACAGTTTCAGGACGGACCTCCACAACGAATTAAGTACTTAACCCGAGGTACCACTGTACAGGCAGGAGAGGAGCTGTGTGAAATACAGTATGAAGCATAGAATCGTAGAACTGTAGACTTGGGAGGGATCTCATGAGCCATCTAGTCCAACCCCCTGCAATGCAGGAATCTCAACACATGGCTCCCCTTCCAATTTGAAACCCTACGGGATCCTGCTTAGCTTTGCAAATGTGCTAACAATTTTGTAGCTATACCACAGGTGAGAGGGAAGAAAAACTGTGTTTCAGGAAACATTTCTAGTGGGGCAGAGCCTCCCCAAATGCCTTTCCCTCTTTAGGAACTGTATTAAGAAATAGCACTGTCATTGCCTAGTTAGTTTTTCAATAGAACAGACTATTAAGGAATGCATAAATCAGGAGTGGAGGGGGGACCTGTGACCCTCAAGATTCTCCTTAGGTGCTGCTCCTGTTGTACCTTGTCCACACTTCTGCTTCTCCCACCACTTCCACCTGAGTAAACCTGCTCTTTACCGCTGAATCAGAGCAAACTTCAATCAGGTTTCCTGTGGGTTTTGACGTTTGCTCTGATTCAGCAGTAAAGAGCAGTTTTTCCTGGGGAAAGTAGTGGGGGAAATGGAAAAACCACTCAGACCCATGCCTTGAAAGAATGGGACATGTGGAAAATTGCTCAGACCCATTCTTCCTAGCTGCATACCCTCCAACAGCTCTCTGATAAAAATACAGATCTCCTATCTAGTAGTAGTAGTAGTAGTAGTAGTAGTAGTAGTAGTAGTGGTAGCAGTTGTTATTTTACTATTTATACCCCACCCATCTGACTGGGTTACCCCAGCTACTCTGGGCAGCTTCCAACTTATATGAAAACATAATAAAACATTAAGCATTAAAAAATTGCTATACAGGGCTGCCTTCAGATGTCTTCTAAAGGTTGTATAGATACTTATTTCCATGACTCAGGGGTTGCATAACTCCATACCTCCAACATTTATCCAATGAAAATAGGGACATCCTGCCATACCATGCAACATTTTTCCGATGAAACTAGGGGCGTCCTACGGAAAAACGGAAGATTCCGGGATCAAATCAGAAACTGGGTTGGCTTCTGTAAATCCAGGACTGTCCCTGGAAAATAGGGACACTTGGAGGGTCTGTAGGTGCAGGAAAAGCAAAGTGTGGGTGAGCCCTGATGGTAGTAGCAGTCCAACAACTTCTTGAACTTCCCTACCCCAGGTGTAAATCTCCAAGGAAAAGTCAGGGATAAGGTTCCCTTCTCTGCTAGTTTGATCATACTTACAATAAAGTTTGGACAAGGTGACCTATGGAGTCTTTTTCAACTGTTCAGATCCCACCAGGTTCCTGGCAGCTGTTAATATGAGCTCAGACAATATTTTGCCCCCCGTTTTCAAGCTTCCAGTACATGTGAAACTCTTACACAATTTATATTTACTGCTGTGTAAATGCACTCTACATGGGGCTACCTTTGAAGTTGAGCCGGAAACTACAGCTAATCCAGAATGCAGCAGCGAGACTGGTGACTGTGGACGGCCGCCGAGACCACATAACACCGGTCCTGAAATACCTACATTGGCTCCCAGTACGTTTCTGGGCACAATTCAAAGTGTTGGTGCTGACTTTTAAAGCCCTAAATGGCCTCAGCCCAGTATATCTGAAGGAGCATCTCCACCCCCATCATTCTGCCCGGAAACTGAGGTCCAGCGCCAAGGGCCTTCTGGTGGTTCCCTCGCTGCGAGAAGCAAAGTTACAGGGAACCAGGCAGAGGGCCTTCTTGGTAGTGGCACTCGCCCTGCGAAATGCCCTCCCACCAGGTGTCAAAGAAATAAACAACTAATTGACTTTTAGAAGACATCTGAAGGCAGCCCTGTTTAGGGAAGCTTTTAATATTTGATGAATTATTGTATTTTAATATTTTGCTGGAAGCCGCCCAGAGTGGGGCGGGGTATAAATATTATTATTATTATTATTATTATTATTATTATTATTATTATTATTATTATTATTATGTGTGTTCGATTAAACCTGTTGCACTAGCAGAAACCAGAGCAGTGATGCCCACTACTATAATGGGACTTCCTCCTTCCTCCCCATGTGCACTCCTGTGACCTCCCTAAATCTGTTCCTGAGGGTCAGGGGAACCCCTCCCCCCCAAAAAAAAAGCCACTGGGGGTGGCAGGGCCAGATTGCTCCATCAGGCAAGCAGAAATGGTTGCACTGGAGGGACGATCTCCTTGGCACTACATTCAATGCAGCCCTGTACATTCAGGGTGGCATACGCAATATAAACATAATATCACCTGATAGGAAAGCATTTTCAAACTATTCCCACATCTTTAGTGGTGCAAATAATTGATTTGTGGAGGCACTTCATTCAGTACCTCAGGATTATTTGGCCATTGCTAATGTGCTAAAACACAGACTTGAGCCTGCAGACAAGGTTTCGGCTGGCAAATTCTCATGCACACAGCCCTTTCCCTCTCAGGCCGTAGCTATTTAATCAGTGGCTTGTGGAAGAATCTCTCTTTCTCTCCATTGCCCCTGAAGCCTCTGACGCATGCTGTAGATATATCTACCTGAACTTTGGGCTCTGGGCATTCTTGGGTACCTTAAACAGCAACACAGGAGCAAGGAGCAGGGTCACATTGTGCAGCTCAGCCTCTGATGACCATGTGTACAGTGCAAACATCTGTAGGGAGGGAGGAGACATTGCACACCTGGTTGCATTGCCCTTTTAGGATATTTCAGAATTGCCCAGGAGGCCGGAGGCAAGGCTACTTGGCACGACTCCACTCTATCGTCTCCTGTTAATACACAAAGGAGTGAACAATACCTGAGCTGGCATTAATGTCTTCCTACATCTGTCCCATCTTTCTCCCTTGTTTTCTGCATTTTGTTTGCTTGCTTGCCCGTCGAACCATTTTTCTACACCCATCTCTGTCTCTCACCCCACAAACTAGAACATAGGAAGCTGCCTTATTCCCAACACTATAATTAATCCGTTGCCTACATTGACAAGCTCTCTATGGTTTCAGGCAGGGCAAATACCCAGCCTGACCTGGGATCAAACCTGGGACCTTCTACATTCAAAGGAGATTCTCTGCCATTGAGCCATAGCCCTGATCTGATGCCTGGATTGTTTGTGACAAGGCTTCACTGAGGGGGTTGTTTTTTGGTGGGGGGGGGGAAGAGGGGGGAAGTGAACAGGGTCAAAGCTCTCCAGAATGCTTCTGCATTCCTCAAAATCATAATAATAGAAGCTCAGCCAGAATGTATGCAGCAGATCAGGCAAGGCACCACCAAGGCCAAGAGGATGCTGGCATGGTTAACATGCAGACTCAAGGAAACTAGAGGCAAGAAGACTTCCTTCAGAAATAATTTGCAGATGAGGTGACCACACATGCAAAGCAAGCAGGCATGCAAAAAGATTAAGATGAGCAATATTAAAAAAAATAAAAAAATAGAAGCAGTCAGTGGCCTAGCGTGGGGGGTCAGGGGGAGTGGCCGCACCGGGTGCAACATCTGGGGGGGGGCACGCTCGCACTCGCAGCTCTCTGCCCCAGTGGCGTAGCGTGGGGGGGGTTAGGGGTGCAAATTACTTGCTGACAACCCACGCTATGCCACTGGAAGCAGTAAACCAGCTAGGGAGGTGGTTGCACCAATATAAACATTTAGGACCTGTGCTAATTGGCCCTAGTGGTTTTGTAAACTGAACACACCAGGCACTGCATTTTGCAGTTGAAGTGCCTTCAGACTCAATTCCATGTAGCGTGTATTATTCTGCAAAAGGCTAGAGGGCTCTGAGGGAAGGATGATAGAGACAAGAGGAAAGGGGATCAATGATTCACCAAGAAAAGTCAGCACCTGAGATTTGATGAGCACCACTGAATCAACAACCTTTTCTTTATGTTGGCCTGTCAGTGTACAAAACAACTTTGGCTATTTTTTAATGTGTATTTGTACTGTGCACATTTGCTTTAAAACTGCTGATTTTATTTACATTTTGACATATGTTATGCCAACTTGTTTTTAATGGCTGGTTTTTATCAGTATTTTTTTAACGGATATTTTCTTTTGTTTTATGTAACCCTTTTAGAGGTTTTCGTTTATTAGGTGGAGGTGAGGAATGGCTTCTGCTCTCTCCTGGCCATTTTACAATTAAACGTAAACAAAACCTAGGTCTGTTTTCCCCAGTCAGTTAGCCATACTAACTGCTTGCCAGTATAGTTAGCGTCAATTGTTTGACATGTTTATCCTATTAAAATCTGCTTTCTTCAGACAAGAATAAATGTCAACATTTTAATATAGGCATCTCTGTCAGTCATTTGATTTCCTCGCATGCTTTTTCTTCCTCAGATAATGCTTCTCAATAAAACCTTTATTCAGGTTTCAAGTCGTGTGTGTGAGAGAGAGAGAAGAGAGAGAGAGAGAGAGAGAGAGAGAGAGAGAGAGAGAGAGAGAGAGAACGAACAGATGGATCAGACCCAAAACCCATCTAGTAAGAGCAGTGCTCCATGCCCTGAATGAACTTAACAATAGGAATTGGTAGAAATGTTATATTTATTGGGTTATATTACCTGGGAAAAGTCCTCTCTGGGCCAGATTTAGGTTTGATGAGGCCCTAAGCTACTGAAGGTACTGGGGTCCTTTATATGTCCAGCTGTCCTTTGTCAACAACAAATTGTCACTCTTTTTTGCATTGACTATATGCTATATGGTAATTTATGGACCTAATAGGTATCTAAAGCCATTTGCACATGCAGAATGTAGGTACCCTATATATTTGTTGTTGTTTAGTCATTTAGTCGTGTCCAACTCTTCATGACCCCATGGACCAGAGCACGCCAGGCACTCCTGTCTTCCACTGCCTCCCGCAATTTGGTCAAACTCATGTTAGTAGCTTCGAGAACATTGTTCAACATGTGCTCCCGGCTTGAAATCTAGCTCCACACCAACCTGTCGAATTGGCCAATGGCAAGGCTCTTTGGGGGGGGGGTGCTTGAAGGAACAATCAGGCTCCTCTCAGGTCCACTCCTGGGGAATTTAAACAGCCTGTGTCAGCCCCCAGCTCTTCTTCATCCGATCAACCCACCCACTCCTTTACTTTTGCATTGGCCCTGCCATGGCTGTGGTGTTCACCATGTTTTGGGGGCCGGGTAGAAATTTGCAAATTGGCTGTGACTTGGGGTTTTTGCCTACCTCATAGCAATCACCACAACTTTGGTGGTTTAGGCATTGGGGACGCGGGTGGTGCTGTGGGTTAAACCACAGAGCCTAGGACTTGCCGATCAGGTCGGCAGTTTGAATCCCCGCGACGTGGTGAGCTCCCATTCCTCAGTCCCTGCCAACCTAGCAGTTCGAAAGCACACAAAAAAGTGTAAGTAGATAAATAGGTATCGCTCCGGCGGGAAGGTAAACAGTGTTTCCATGCGTTGCTCTGGTTCGCCAGAAGCGGCTTAGTCATACTGACCATATGACCCAGAAGCTGTACACCGGCTCCCTCGGCCAATAAAGCGAGATGAGTGCCACAACCCCACAGTCGGTCACGACTGGACCTAATGGTCGGGGTCCCTTTACCTTTACCTTTTAACCTTAGTCTTGGCTGGAGGGGGGGTTGTGCCCTCACTTTCTCCTTCAGAAACAGGGTATTCCATTAAACGGATCCACAAAGGAGTTGCTTCTGGCCATATTTCCAGATGGGGGCTTGGGCCTCACCACTGCTAGAGGTGGCAATCCCGGTGGGGATGCCCCCGTTTGATGTAAGTCATAGGATTCCCCTCTGCTGGGTTGCCACTGACGTCATTTCAGGCAGGTGGGCCGGAAATAAATGGTTACCCATTGCCTATGCCAAACCTCTTCATCTGTAGTCAATAAAGTTTTGGCCTGATTACAGTAGATCCCATTCAACTGTGTTGTGTCTTTACTGGTATTTTATCTGAGCGGAGGATGGGGAAGTATGCGGCCTGGCCTTGCAAGTACCATGGCTGATCTGCATATATCATATCTACAGAACAGCATTAAAATGAGATCTAGAGAGACCATTAATTTCACAAACTTTGACTCTCAGGATGGTTTCTCTCAACCACTTCCCCACTTCCCCTATTTTTATTCTCCATTTCATAATATTTCTGTTCCCCCCTGCTTAATGCTACATCATTTACCTACCACTTCTAAACCATCTCAGGCGCATGTTAAATGCTGCGTTTGTAACGGTTGAAGCTGGCAAACCCACTCATTAACCGTCTAAGTACGTAATCTAAGTATCCATTTTCAAGGAGTTTTAGAAATAGTAATCATCTAGTTTCATGGCTTGTTGTAAGCCATGTGTGCAATACAGCTTGCGCCAAACTCAAGTAATTATCCAAACACATTTGAAAATTGTGCAGGCACAGGTATGCAATTTTCAGCACCCAACAATTGTGTCCTCATCCACAAATCCTTTCCAACCCACCTAGATGGATGACTAGGTGGGCATACTCAGTTTAAGATCCCAAACACAAATTATTCCTGGCTATGGCACTTAACTCCATGTTTTCCAGAGTTGGATTAAACACTGCACAACCGGTGAGGACTTACCTAGAAGAATGTCCCTGTCATAACATCTTTATACCAAGAAAGGCGATATCTGTCAAACATCTGTTTCTATGCAGCTATTAAAAACGCAGGCACCACAACAGAGAAATAAAAAGTGAACACATCTCATGCTCAATATCTGCTTTTCTTTATAAGCATCTTTATAAGCATCTACATTGTATGGACTTGTATGGGCAGGCTAAAGGCAGCCATTACAAGGGCTGAATCAGAATATGCTTTTTTTCTTTCCAGAACTGGAATTCTTTTATCCCATTGCAGTTTTCTCCCACTGACTGACGACTAAATCATATTTCTTGTCTCTCCTAGTTTTTAAAAGTATTGTTATTAATTGCATCACCTATCAGCTTCACTACAAAACAAAATTCCCACTCCACTCACAAATAGATGCAAACTTGAAAAAAAACACAACAACACCTCACTCTTGCCCTGCTTGCAGCTTCCCATGGGTATCTGACTGGCCACTGTGACAGCAGGACACTGGTCTACATAGGCCTTTGGTCGGATCCAGCGAGGCTCTTCTTGTGTTCTTCAACACTGAGAAGGGGAAACATTTGTTGTCACAGCAAATGCATTATTGTCTGCAAAGTACCATTTGCCGTAGCTCCCAAAGTTCATCAAGGAGGAAGAATGGCTCTGAAATCGCTTCACACAATAGGCACTAATTTATGAGGTGGCACTTGAGGTTCGGTTCCATCACACTTCCAACTCGCTAAATGCCTATTCAATAATTATGACATTTGCAAACTGATAAGAAAATGAGCCTCAAAGTGGCGTTCCAAGAGCAAACCTGTTAAAGTAATGAATTGCCTCGGGCAGGGTATTTAGAAGGTCTTGCTGCTTTCATTTTGTGCTGAACATAAGGTGTCCTTTCTTACACACACACATGTATCGCTAGGGTTTCCATTTCATTGTTCATGCTTCGCTGTGAGATGCCTTCTAAGCCATGCAGACGAAATTTATGGTCATGGCAACCCGCCTTTTAAAGTGATTCCAGTAGCTGGCTAAAGACCAACAGGAGATGCAACATGAACGCACGAGTCAATTTCTGCTTTTACTTTGTGAGCTAAGCAAAAATGATGCCCAGTTTATACACGACTAACTGAAAGGTGCCCAGGAATTTTAAGAATCCTAAAAAAACAAGGAATCCTAAGATTTTTAAATGGATAGTGTAATTTGTTAGTATTAGGAGTGTGCACAGCCACTACCATCTTGACCCAGGACCCCACCCTGACCTAGGGATCAGCTGATCAGGTGCCAGCCCAGAGTGAGTGGGGCTAATGTTTATTTATAGGTTTTTTTTAGCATATACAGTCAAAATAGGGGCAGAGGAAGGAGATGGTGCATCTTCCTATCCTTTCTTTCTGATTAAACTGCAGCCAGCAAGAGGGTTCAATCCAGCTGTGTGCTGCTTCACTAATGCATTCTCTGTGGGAAACATGTCAATGAAGCAGGATTGCACCGTTGGCATGAGGTTCATGCAATGGTGTTTCATGTGCTCGGCTGCTGTGCCAGAACAACTTCGCATCCCCCTTCTGCCCCTCTCTCAACCGGCTTTGTGTGGTTCAGATCACAGAATCTTAGAGCTGGAATGGACCACAAGCGTCATCTAGTCCAACACCCTGCAGTGAAGGAATCTCAGCTAAAGCATCCCTGACAGATGGCCATCCAACCTCTGTTTAAAAACATCCAAGGAAGGAGAGTCCAGCACCTCTAGTGGGAGTCTGTTCCACTGCTGAACAGCTCTTACTGTCAGAAATTTTTTTCGAATATTTAGTTGGAATCTCCTTTCTTGCAACTTGAAGCCATTGGTTTGAGTCCTACCTTCCAGAACAGGAGAAAACAAGCATTCTCCCTCCTCCATGTAACACCCTTTAAGATATCTCCTCTCAGTCTCCTCTTTTCCAGGTTAAACATACCCAGCTCCTTCAACTGTTCCTCATAAGACCTTTGATCTTCTTGGTTGCCCGCCTCTGCACACATTCCAGCTTGTCAACATCCTTCTTAAATTGTGGGGCCCAGAACTGGACACAGTATTCCAGGTGTGCTCTGACTCCTGTAACTTGTCCATCACTTCAGCATGTGCAAACAAATCTCTAACAAACCTTTGCAAACATAAGGCTTCTCTCTCCCATTTTCAAGCTATGATGATTAGCTTTGTGATGATGGCATTACTGAAAGGAACTGATGGCAATCAACTGTGTGCCCAGCCAAAACTGATGGAAACAAATGCTTTCATAAGTACTGAAACTGCCCAAAGGTGGAATCACATTGTGTGTGTGTGTGTAATATTATATACTGAACCAGATCCTTGTTCCTAGTAGCTACAATGACCACCATTGGGTCTCCAGTATTTCAGACTGTCTCTTCTCAACATAAGGTTCCTGTTAGGGTTAATTATAAAGTTTTAATCACTGTACAAAATTTCCCAATCCTATTTGGAGATTCCAGGGATTGAAACAAGGATGTTCCACAGCATATCAGCAAAGATTTTTTACTCTCTTAAAAAATAATCATAATAATAGCAACAACAAAATGAGGCCCCCGCACCCCTGCAATTATATAGCAGAATGAAAACAGCTTTGGTGGTAAATGGACTAGTTTGTACTGAAAACAAAGTACTGGGGTCAGAGTTCTTTAATGCTTTAAGTGTGTGTCTTTTACACCTGGCTCCAAGTGGTGGATCTTGAGACTCCCTTTAAAAAATGAAGTAGATTCCACATGTGGGAAGGCTGCCCACAATCAACAGTGTAGAGTAGCACTGAAGAGAAGCTTGATCAGGATCTGCTGGTTTGTGGGTGATTTGCAGTAGATCAACAAGGATCTGACTTGCAATTGCTTTACTGAAAGAAAACAAGAGTGGATTTTTGTGTGGAAGGTCCATGAGCTCACTTCTGAGACGGAAAAACAAATTCCTGGGCTAAGATGCACTCAGTGGTGCCCTGTTCCTTAATTCTAAGAATATGCCAGTCCTCTTTAGAAGCCATTATTTTGCACTTGGCGCCAGCTAGTTGACCTTGGGGTTCTATTAAAAAGAAACACAAAGTAGATTTTGCAAGCTTGTAGTTCACCCACCCCTAGCGTGGAGCATGATGAATGAAGCAGGGCATGAATTATGAAAACAAGGGGGGAAACACTTCTTCGCATCAAGAAACATTTCCATTTATAAGATTGTTTGTGTATAACCATATTGTAAAAAAAGCAGAGTTGTGAAGAGGACTGTGAAGCGGGTGAAAATACATAAGGAGGCAAAATAACTTAAATAGGCAGTAGACAAGGTACAGTATTAAATTACTGGGTTGGATTTTTAACTCTTATATGATATTGATAGAAATCATTCAGTGGAACTTGTGAAATTGCTTGGCTTTAATTTCAGGTAAAACGACACTTTAAAAAAAAGTTAGAAAGATGATCAATTATTGATTCTGTCCTAGGAATTGTCACTTTGGGAAAAAAGAGAGAAGGTTGGGTTTTTTATTTTACTTGGTTGGCTGGGAATTAAATATCTAGCACAATATTTTAATAACTTGAAATCTTATCAATGAAATTATTACAGATGTTCTCCCGGTTTTTTAAAAAATAATGAACCATGCCAAAGCCTAAAGCAGTCAGATTAATTAGGAATGTTTGGGACTCTTCTAAAATCTCCTCTAACAGCTCCTTTATTCACCCTTGAAATCCCTTAGATGCATCTTGCACAGTTGCAGAATCCAGAGCTGGAGAGAAGCTGATGGCATGGAGTGGCTAACAACTTTTATCCTTTTTTCTGTGGGTCCCCAGTTGGAATACGTGCAATGTCCCAGAAAAATAAACATCTCCCCCTTGTCTGCCATTATAGTCCTTCGGATGTTTCACTCATGAAGGAGTCTTCTAACTGCGACAGAAATTCTGCTTTAGACAAAAGTCAATCTGTGATATGGTCTTCAGTGGAAACATGATTGGGGACAAAAGTATTAAAGATGAATGAGCATGAGAAAAAGAAACAAAAGTCTCATTTCCATGCTTCAGCTCAGGTCCCATTCCCCCCCCCCCCCGTACAACAAAAAGGTGTAACATCTTACTGAGATAGGGCCAATGACACCACGAGATATCCTTGGGGGACCAATGCTCTTACAGGGCCCCTTGGTACTGATACCTGGACTGTATCACCTATGCATCTCTCGAGGCTTGGGTCCACCCAAGCAACAGTGGTAGTTTCTTTGTCTGGGCCTCTTCGGGAGGAAAGGCAGGATATAAATCAAGTCACAGGAGCCAACTTCTAGGGGCTGATGGGGTCTTTTGCCCCCCCATAAAATATTTGAGGGAGCCTGCCTCCCCCAAAGTTGATGGGCATTGCCATTCAAAAAGTGTTTGTGCACTGTGTTGTGTGATTGATTATGTGGAACGGAGCTTACCTGCACCACCATATTCTATTCAAGTTGGCACCCCTGAATATAAGAATAAGACGGCCCTTGAAAGATGCAGCAGTATATTCCTTCAGACTCCCACATCTAATCACATTTACATGTGGAGGTCCCCAACCCACCCCTCAAATAACTCACAACACACACACATAATTTTTGTTTAAGGTTTTTGGCATAATTTTGGCCACAACTTTATTGAAATACATAAATGTGAGTGGTTGCTTAGGCATTGGTTAAGACTATGTGTCTCCCCGCCTGGGGACAGAACTGACTTCCGGATACCAGTGGAAGCCAGTAAGGGAAAACAATATTGGGGAGAAATGGAGCTGAGCCACAGGCCCTCACCTCTCCCCGCATGCTCTCCGGGGCTTGCCGGCCCTAGTCCCATTCCAGGGATTCGGACGAAAAGATGGCAAGCCACCAGATTCCTTTAACGGAATTCTCTTTCCACAGCAGCATTGGAGGGGCAGGCCCAGCCAATCCTACCCCCTCCTCCAGTCAATTGATAACCAATGTCTAGCCGCAACCCTACAAGTTGTGACGATTTGCTACGCAGTAGGCAAAAACCAAATGGCCCAGCCACTCAGCCAGATGGACAAAATTCCTACCAGGCCCCTGCCCCAAAAGGAGACGACCCCATGACAGGCATAGCGAGGTCAACGGAAAACCCCTAAGTTAGGGTTGGTGTGCAGGCAATCCGTTGCACGCAGTGAAAGAGAAAGCTCCAAGCTGCGTGCCCAGGATTTAAAACATCCGATCCCTCCCACCAAAATTGCAACATAAAATTTACCCCAGCAACACAGCCATCCAATCGTTGCCCCAGGCCTCCTTTGTAACCCTGCCTGGCAACAGAGGGGTGGTCCGGCAGACCCCACCACAACACGCGTTCTCTATGAGGGAGAACACGCTTTGTAGAGGCAGCTTGGTGACTCCAGTGGCATATCATGGGTTACCATTGTCTGGGGAAGTCACTTCCTGGTTCACATGGAAAAGCTGTTTTTAATGGAGCCCAGCAATGGAAGCCCACAGCACGGAGGTAGTACTGGGTGTTGAAATTTGGTGCCCCTAAGAATTTTGCGCCCGGGGTAACCAACCCTGTGACCCCCCTCATGCTATGCCATTGAGTGAGTCCCTTCCTCCTTTGATAAGGTCAAAATCTCTTCTCACCATAAGGTTCCTGCAAAGGTTAATTGTGAAGTATTTCCACAATTTCACACACAATTTTCTACATACTTTCTCCTCCATGTGATTGGTTGGCAGGAACCACCCAATCATACTCCAGATAGAAGTGAATCCACAACCTGATTGGCTTACAGTAGAATTCCGGAATTAGCCAATCATGTGCAGCCCATTGTGTAAATAATGTATATAAAGCAGATACTTTGAGGGGACTTTCATTCATTCCTCCTCACCACTATGAGCTGAATAAAGAGCATGAAATCACTTTGCGACTCTGAGTATATTTCAGTCTCCATGATCTAGGGCTGTGATGTTGCTCCTGTCACAAGCTGAACATGGTTGAGAGATGAAACAGAATGGACACATGGCTGAATAAATGTGAAAATGTTACTTAAAATAGACTGGTTTGCCCATTCTTGGATTCAGCAAGGTAGCTGCATCATGTGTTGGGAATGGTCTTCATCTACCAGGGCAGAAAATAGAAGCTCCAGTTCTTGTGTCGTCTCAGTAATTTTTAAGGTCAATCTTTCCACCACCATTGTAAAAGTCTACAGCCATTGCACACACCCCCCCTCCATTCCAATGACACTGGAAGAGATGCTCACCTCTTCCTAACTGACTAGAACAGCCATATGCCATTATTCATAAGCATTTTCAGCAAGAGACAGATGCATGAACTCTCATTTCTGCTGAAGGCTTCTTATGGCGTTAGCATTTACTAAGCTGTGATTAGATAAGATGACACCATGGGAAACAAGATAGAAAAGAGGCTACAGCCAGCAAACTACGGAGCTCAAATATATTGGTCTCTACGGAAGAAGCTCTCCTTTAAAACAGATTTAGAATGAGCACTCACACTTTACACTCTGGGGGCCCTTTGCGGGATTGCGAAAGGTGCTTTGGACCTCAGGGAACTTACCAGTTTGTATGGGCTGGCCTGCCTCTCAGTTTATTCTTTGGAGTCTCACGCCCAGCCTCAGTTAGTCAATTTACACTGCTGGGAGGTGGGGCCAGTTGCATAAATAGGGGGAGGAGCCAGCAGTAGCCAGGCAGTGACTCACCCCCCTCCCCACAGCAACGATTTCAGGGTCCCCTCTTAAAGGGCCATACACTGAAAGGTTGTCAGTGAACTACCCTGCCATAGGCGCCGACTCCATGGGGCCTGAGGGGGCCCGAGCCCCCTCAAAAATTCGTTTGGGGGGGCTCTGCCCCCCCAATAATCTCGGGCGCCCCTCCAGCAGAGCGCCACCGCCGCCCCTCCCCCAGCCCAAAATGCACAGGGTCGGGCTGCATGCCTCCTGCCCTCCCTCCCGAGCAAAAGCTCCCTTTGCTCCTTTTCCCTCGGAGCTCCTTTTCCTTCGGAGCTGATTAATAGGCGCAGCACGCTCTCCCCTATTCGCTCACGAGGAGGTGGCGCCACTTTATCTGCATATTCATGAGCTTATTTATTATTCATGAGCTTTCCCGGGCCCCCCCCCAATATTTTTTATAAGCCCACGCCCCTGTACCCTGCGTGTGGGAATATGGGATGGGCTGCCTGCGTATACATACGTCTTGCAGAGCACCCCCATATCCCATTTACCATGAGGAGCCCCAGTTCCCCCGGCTCCGGGAGGGATACATGCCCAATGCCTAAGCCAAGGTTCTCCTACATTTGAAAGTTTAATAAAGTTGTGGCCAAATTTTAATTCCATAACACATTGTCATAATGCCAAGCTCTATATATATTTATTTCACACACAGAAGAGTGAATTTGCCCAGATCTCACCTGAGAGCTTCTTCTTTTTACAAGGCTACACTTTGTTGCCAATGGTCTTCCAAGCACTTATCGAGAAGCAGATGAAATAACCTAAATATCTATCCATTTCACATTCCTAGAAACTTTTATATCAGGGGAAACTCAGGCATTTTTCAGCTTGAGGGCTGCATAGATAAACATTAGATAAACATTAAAAAGTAACTAAACACTAACAAAATTAAAACAATGTATAATAAAGATATATTTAAAATACAAATAATAGCAACAATAAAAAACGTCGTAGCACCATCCTTTTCCTAGAGGCCTGCTGGAATAAGAAAGTTTTCACCTGCTGTCAGAAGGATAGCAAGGAGGAAGCCAAGTCTAATTTCTCTTGGCAGGAAAATCCAAAGATGTCAGAGGCTGGATCTACACTGACCTGTTTAATGTTTTCCCCCCCTATTAGAACGATATTAGATATGTCATTCCAAAACATCACAGGGAATACTTGTTAATCAAAAAGTTTTTTACCTTGTTTTTTGGGGGTCAAATGTAAGTAATATCTGGCCACACCATTTCCCAAAACACTGTTTTCCCCCCTGCTGCTGCTGGTCTCTCTGCTCCATCCTCTGATGTCACATTTTAATTTGTCCTTCCTCCCTCTGTGTCCTTTGTTATTTGAACTGAACATTGTCCCTCCAATACCACTGGAAGGGGGGGGGCAGAGTTTGAATGTGGTAAAAAGGGGGGGAAGGGGAATGCTACATAGGGACATATGAGCTGTGTTTCACTGATATAGCAGCATAGAACGATTTTTAAAAGTGATAAAAAGACAAGGTAATAACGCATTGTGAATGTAAAAAGTAGGGCGTCATGTGTCCATCTATGTCATGGGTAGGCAAACTGAGGCCTGGGGGCCAGATCCGGCCCAATCGCCTTCTAAACCCATCCCGCGGACGGTCTGGGAATCAGCGTGTTTTTAAATGAGTAGAATGTGTCCTTTTATTTAAAATGCATCTCTGGGTTATTTGTGGGGCATAGTAATTCGTTCATTTTCCCCCCTTCAAAATATAGTCCAGTCCCCCACAAGGTCTGAGGGACAGTGGACCGGCCCCCTGCTGAAAAAGTTTGCTGAACCCTGATCTATGTTATCAAAACCATTCCTTAACCCTTCCTTAACGTTAAAAACCGTTAGTGTAGATCCATCCTGGGAGTAGTAACCACCGAGAAGGCCCTTCGCTGCATCCCTACCAAGTGTGGCTGTGAGACAGGTTGTTGGACTGAGAGAAGGGCCTTCTTCAAAGATCTCAGAACCTGGGCAAGTCCATATGAGGGAATATGGTATTTCAGATATCTTGTACCTAAGCTGAATAGGGCTTTATAGGCAACAAACCAACACTTTGAATTGTGTCTGGACATTAACTGGTAGATAGTGAAACTGTTGTAGCAACTTCCGCAATTGCTGCTTGCTTGTTATATATTTTCTTGCTGGCCAAGCAGTTGAAAAATGAATGCACAGCATTTAAATGATGCCTTCCATTCATTTCTGGGAGATAGCTCTTACGGTGTCCTTTTAATTAAGACATCTGGTGGGGGAAAACAAAGATTTTTGCTTCTGGTACGGTTGCATAGGAAACACAGGGAAAGGTCACTTAGGAACTTGTAGATGCTGCCGGTCTGCAGGAATGTTTGCCAGGCTGCATTTAAATATGCTCTTTTAAGGGAGTCAGCTGTCTTATATGACTTCATATGTAGAGACTTTAAACGAACTGGCAAGGCAGGATAAATTGGGTTGCCAATCGCCAGAATACAAATGAAGTCATTTTTATGTTTGTGTGTGTGCACATGAGAGACAGAGAAGAAGATGGGGAAAGTAATAAGGTGTGGGCACGGTGTGGGGAAGACTGCCATTCTGGTCATGTGGGAAATTGGGGCAGGTGGAGGAGAGCATGCAAATGAAGAAACGTTGCAAAGAGAAAGGAAGGGAGAGAGAGGAAGGAGCAATGCAAATGAATGAGAACTCAAGAGTTATTCAGATACGTAGAATCTCTGGAGTGGGGATGAAAAATATATTGGTTTGAGTTTGGCAGGAGCGGGGTTAGAGTTGAAATCCAAATCATCTGTAGAGCACATTGTTGGCTACTAAGGTAAAAAGGTAGCCTGGACGGTTACTCCTGGATGGTTAGGTCCAGTCAAAGGTGACTGTGGGGTGCCTCACTCATTTCGCTTCAGGCTGAGGGAGCCTGCATTTGTCCACAGAAAGCTTTCTGGGTCATGCGGCCAGCATGGCTAAACCTCTTCTGGTGCAACGGAACATTGTTATGGAAACCAGAGCACATGGAAACACCGTTTACCTTCCCACTGCAGGGGTACCTATTTATCTACTTGCACTGGTGTGCTTTTGAACTGCTAGGTTGGCAGGAGCTGGGACAGAGCAATGGGAGCTCATGCCCTTGCAGGGATTCGAACTGTCAACCTTCTGACTTCCGGAGGCGGCGCGAAACTGTAATGGCGGTCCTCTTCGTTCTCTGAAGAGGGGCTCCGCGGAAAAGGGTCGCACGCTGCGGCATAGCGGCGACCCACTAAGAAAAACCACGGGTAGAGTGAGCCCGTGGCCGTGGGACTCGGCGGGCACCAGAAGCTACCCTGAAATCACAGAAGGGACCCCGTAAGGAGCTCCGGAGTGAAGGAGGGGGAGCGGTGCTGTGAGTTCATCGCTCTTTCCGCGGAAGCGAAGCCGCGCGGCTGTTACAGATGAGCGCCGACCTTTCTTCCTAAAAACATCAAGCTGCAAGCAACATACCCGTGAGTAATGGACATTAAAATTGGCAAATAATTTGTAAAATTCGGCTGAAACCGGGAGACGAGAAAAGGGAAGTCCGTCTCCCGGCATTGCTGGCAAGATCAAAGCAAGGATTTGAGAAGCGGGAAGCACGTTAAAAGGGACTGCGGGAAGTTAAAACTTTCGTGCGCTTATGGAGTTGTTTTCTTCAAAGTGAAAGAAAAGAACTGCTACTGAATTAAAGGGACTTTAAGCATTAAGTTGGGACTTTCCTCCTACTTTTTGGGCTGCAACTTTAAAGAGCCAGATTGTCGGGCTGCCAGGTAGGAGAGATCTGTTAAACTGCGGATACAGTTACTGAAACTTACTGGAACTTAACTGATACTATTGAGCAGAAATAGACTGGATGTGACATTGTTACAGACACCTTCCATGAAACTTTGTTTAACTTTAAAAAGTGCTCTGGAGAACTTTTGGTCTGTGCAGGGACTATTGTATTCTCTGAACTGAGTTAAACTGGAATTTTAATGGCGGAAAACTTCCTTCTTTGTTCCTGAAGTTTGGTGGCACTCCCCCTAGAGGGCTTTGGGATTATAAAAGCCTGGGAACTGATTTTTGTTTTGACTTTCTCTCTACTGATTGTTTAAAATTGGATCTGTCTTTCCCACGGAACAATAGACAATTTGACCTTGAACATTGACAGATGTGTAATGAGTGGTGCAGGGAAAACAAGAGCATCTAAAGCCAAGGAAGCTAAAGAGGCCAAGGAAAAGGAAAAGGAAAAAAAAACCAGCACAACTCTTACAAACAACTCTGACCCAAGGACGTCGATCATCGGTTCCAACTGTGCTGGTGGCACAAAAGGTGGAAGTTGAAAGGACTGAGAAGTCCACCGAGGAAGATATGGCAGCAGGTGGATCAGACACAGTTTTGAAACAAATATTGGAGCAATTGTCAACGTTAAATCAAAAGGTGGACAATCAGTCTTTGAAAATTGATCAAGCGACATCCTCGATTCAAAAATTGACTGAACAGGTTTCCCAGCATACACAAGCAATAGAGAATCTGCAAGGAGCAACAGCTGAAAATCGTGAATTAGCTGGGGAAGCTATTCAGAAAGTGGGACTTCTACAGAAGGAGGTCGAGGAGATTAAGGGAGAAGTTAAGCCTCTGCACAAACAGGTAGGCGAACAACAAGCTTATCTGTCGATGGTGGAATTGAAAAACCGCGAGAATAACCTTAAATTGAGAGGCATCCCAGAACTTGAGCAAGGAGATCTGATTGGATATCTGACACAAGAATTTTCCAAGTTCTGGGGTATAAAGGAAGATACAGACTTTAAAATTGTTTCGGCATTCAGACTGGGAAGATTGGTAAGGAAGGACAGATCCAGAGACTGCCTGATAATTTTAAGATCAAGGGAAGAGAGAGAGACAAGATTTTAGGCCTTCACTTTAAAAAAGCAATTGAAATACAAGATAAAAGGGTGGAAATTTACAGAGATATCCCGAAACAGTTACTGGACCTTAGAGCTACCTACACAGAGTTAGCAAAATTGCTGAGACACAACACAATACCCTATAGGTGGGAGTTCCCACAAGGACTATCTTTTACCTACAAAGAAAAGAAGGTTAAAATTAGAACAACTGAAGATAACCAAAAGTTCCTGCACGACCACGGGGAAGATCTTCAAAAAGGAGCATCTTGGCCACTACCATCATCTATACCAGCACCGCCTGGAGGCGGGCCAACGCCTACACCCTCGGGATCTGAGGAAAAGGAAGACACCCCACTTTAGGAACAACATAATAGAACAGGATGTCTCTGCAGCTACTTAGTTGGAATATAAATGGCGGAAATTCCCCGGAAAAAAGAAGGAGGATATTTCATATTTTGAAGAAAGAACAATTGGATATAATATGTTTACAAGAAACACATGTGACCAGGCTCCACAGGAAAGTGTTAATCAACAAAAGACTAGGTCAAGAATTTATTTCATCGGATAAAGTCAAGAAAAGAGGAGTGGTGATATATGCAAAGGAGAACCTGTCACCAAAATTTTTATTTAAGGATGACCAAGGAAGAATTTTGGCAATTGAAATCCAAACACAAGGAGAGAAAATTTTGATATTAGGAATCTATGCACCAAATGACGGGAAATCAGAATTTTACAAGAAGCTGCATGAGACTATGCTGGACTATATGGACTATTCTAACATCATTATGATGGGAGACATGAATGGGGTGGTGTCAACAAATATGGACAAATCTCAAAGCCAAAACTTAACAACAGACGGCAGACTCACCAAAACTTTTTTTGAAATGGCAGACAATATGGATTTGATTGACATATGGAGGACAAAGAACCCCTTAGGTAAAGAAGGAACTTTCTTTTCTGAGGCCCACCTATCATGGACACGAATCGACCAAATTTGGACATCTAGAGGGCTGGCACCTAAAACAAGAAAGGTGGAAATCTGCCCAAAAACCTGCTCCGACCATAATGCTCTGAAAATGGAATTGAGACTTATTCCAACCGGATCCTTTAGATGGAGAATGAATGACACCTTGTTAAGAGATCAAGAGATTGTGAAGAAGGCCCAAAAAATGTTAAAGGACTACTTTGAAATAAATTTGAACACCACGGTAGAAAAAAGAACGATCTGGGACGCCAGTAAAGCAGTTATGAGAGGGTTTCTGATACAACAGAACACAATTAAGAAAAAATTCTGGAATGGAAAAAAGGAGAAAATTTTGGAGAAAATAAGTGAAGGAGAGAAAAAGTTGAGAACTAAACCAAAGTCAAAGGAGGTGCTGAGAGAAATTAAATTCCATCAAGCACAATATTCGAAATTGATTAACCAAGAGATAGAATGGAAAATCAAACAAATGAAGCAGAGATCGTTTGAATCAGCAAATAAATGTGGAAAGCTGCTAGCATGGCAGCTGAAAAAAAGACAAAAGCTAAATACGGTTACAAATCTAGAGATTGAAGGAAGAATGGTTCAGAAACCAGAAGAAATTAGGAAGTGCTTCCACAGATACTTTAAAGAACTCTACGCACAGGGGCCTCAGAAAGAATTTGAGATAGACCAATTTTTGAAGATAAATGGACTATCTAAAATAAGTCAAGATAAAAGATCAATCTTGAATTGTAAAATAACTCAACAGGAAATTGAAGGTGCCATTCAGAATATGCAACTTGGCAAATCTCCAGGCCCGGACGGGCTTACCTCCAAATATTATAAGACTTTGAAGGACTATTTGATACAACCTTTGATGGAGGTATGCAATCAGATTATGGAGGGGAAGAGGGCACCGGAAACGTGGAAAGAAGCATTCATCACATTGATACCTAAGTCAGAATCGGAAAAGACCCAGCTTAAGAACTACCGTCCCATCTCACTCCTGAATGTGGATTACAAAATATTTGCAGACATTTTAGCAAGTAGATTTAAAAAGGTACTAAATGAAGTAATTCATAAGGACCAAGCAGGCTTTCTCCCTGGTAGACATATGTTTGATAACACCAGGAATATTATTGACATTTTGGAGCTCTTGCAGACTAAGAGGAACACAAGGGCGGTGTTAATCTTTATTGACGCGGAGAAAGCATTTGACAACATTTCTTGGATGTTTATGAAGAAAAACTTGGAAGGGATGGGAGTGGGGCGGGGGTTTGAAAATGGAATAGAAGCAATCTATTCAGAGCAAAAAGCTAAACTGATAGTGAACAATGTGGTGTCGGAGGAACTTAAAATTGAAAAAGAGACACGACAGGGGTGCCCTCTATCTCCTCTTTTATTTATTTCTGTCCTGGAGGTGTTGCTGAACATGATTAGGGAGGACCGGTTGGTGCAAGGTATAGAGGTCGGAGTGAAACAATACAAATTGAAAGCTTTTGCAGATGACCTAGTTTTAACATTACAGGAGCCAGAATCTAGTACAAAAAGAGTTTTAGAACTTATCTCAGAGTTTGGTCGGGTGGCGGGATTTAAGCTGAACAAGCAAAAAACTAAGGTCTTGGCTAAAAATTTGACATCTACAGAAACAGAGGGGTACCAGAAAGAAACAGAATTAAGTGTGGTTAAAAAAGTGAAATACCTAGGGGTATTTTTGTCCACCAAAAACTTGAACTTATTTAAAGATAATTATGAAAAATGTTGGTCGGAAATTAAAAAGGACTTGGAAATTTGGTCAAGATTGAAACTTACCTTGTTGGGTCGAATTGCAGCTATAAAGATGAGTGTATTGCCGAAAATGTTATTCTTGTTTCAAACCCTACAGATCGTGGACAGAGTGGAATGTTTTGGAAAATGGCAGAAGGATATATCTAGGTTTGTCTGGCAGGGCAAAAAGCCCCGAATAAAATTTAAAATACTAACTGACTCGAAAGAAAGAGGGGGTTTTGCCCTGCCGGACTTGAGGTTGTATTATGAAGCTGCAGCCTTCTGTTGGTTGAAGGATTGGTTCCTGTTGGAGAACACTGATGTCCTAGATCTGGAAGGGTTTGACAATGCTTTTGGTTGGCACGCATATTTATGGTACGACAAGGCGAAAGTTCATAAATTGTTTAAAAACCATATTGTCAGGAAAGCAATTTTTGCCGTCTGGATGAAGTATAAGGACTTACTAGAAGGTAAGACCCCGAGGTGGCTATCACCGATGGAGGCCAAGGCTCTAAAAAGACCCAATATGGAGGCCTACTGGCCAAAATATTGGGAAATAATTGAAAGAACTGGAGACAATTGGAAGCTGCAGAGCCAGGATAAACTAAAAAGTAAGGTGCGAGACTGGCTACATTATGCTCAAATTCAAGAGGCTTTTAAAATGGATAAAAAAGTTGGTTTCCAGGTGGAAAAATCGAAATTGGAGACGGAATTGTTAGAACCAAAGACTAAGGTACTTTTGAGAATGTACAACTTGCTGCTTAAATGGAATACACAGGACGAGACAGTTAAATCTGCTATGATAAAATGGGCACAGGATGTTGGGCATAACATCATGTTTGAGGACTGGGAAAGGTTGTGGAACACCGGTATGAAGTTTACGGCATGTAGTGCCTTGAAAGAGAACATTATGAAAATGGTATACCGGTGGTACATGACCCCAGTCAAGCTAGCTAAGATATACCACCTGTCTGATAATAAATGTTGGAAATGCAAAGAGGCAGAAGGGATATTCTTTCACCTCTGGTGGACCTGCCCGAAAGTGAGGGCCTTCTGGGAAACGATATATAATGAATTGAAAAAGGTATTTAAATATACCTTTCCCAAGAAACCGGAGGCCTTCCTTCTGGGCATGGTGGACCGGAAGGTGTTAAAAAAGGATAGAACTTTGTTTATGTATGCAACCACAGCAGCAAGAATTCTTATCGCAAAGCACTGGAAGACACAAGATTTACCCACACTGGAGGATTGGCAGACGCAGTTGATGGACTATATGGAATTAGCAGAAATGACTGGCAGAATTCGAGATCTGAGCGAGGAAACAATAGAGGAGGACTGGAAAAAATTTAAAGACTATTTGCAAAAATACCATAAGTTGTTTGAATGTTAAGATTGTGCACGATTAGGAAACGTTATGCTTCTGCAATTTGATTAAGTAAATGATAAAGTAAGTCATAACAAAAAAAAAGGAGACAATTTGAAACAAATATATTATGTTTATTTTAAAGGTACTAAAATTGAATTACAACATTTTGAACTTGGTAACATAATAATTGAAAGTTACAGTAAGTTGCGAAATAAGGTAACAAATTGCTGATATTGTTATTGCAAAGAACGCAATGTTGGGAGGACGTGAGGAGGTCTAACTGGTAGTGACTTATGGAAAGATGATTTGATATATATCTAATTCTTTTTTATTTTTGTTTATTTCTAAAATTTGTTTCTTGTTTCTTGCTTTGCATCTGAATCTGTGAACCTATGGAAAGAAACGCAATAAAAAATTTATAAAAAAAAAGAACTGTCAACCTTCTGATCGGCAAGCTCAAGAGGCTCAGTGGTTTAGACCACAGTGCCACCTGCATCCCTGCTGGCTACTACTGCTTTACTGTCCTGGCTAGAGAGATGCTTCAGCATGAAGTCCTGGTGGCCCATCAAACAGGGCACTATGCACAGAACTATAAGTTGCCAAGCAGAAGAAGCAGAAGACATCAAAAAGAGGTGGCAAGAATACACAGAGGAATTATACCAAAAAGAAATGGATGTCTCATACACCCCAGGTAGTGTGGTTGCTGACCTTGAGCCAGACATCCTGGAGAGTGAAGTCAAATGGGCCTTAGAAATCACTGCTAATAACAAGGCCAGTGGAAGTGATGATATTCCAGCTGAACTATTTAAAATTTTAAACGATGATGCTGTCAAGGTCCTACACTCAATATGCCAGCAAATTTGGAAAACTCAGCAGTGGCCAGAGGATTGGAGAAGATCAGTCTACATCCCAATCCCAAGGAAGGGCAGTGCCAAAGAATGCTCCAACGACCGCGCAATTGCACTCATTTCACACGCTAGCAAGGTTATGCTTAAAATTCTACAAGGCAGGCTTAAGCAGTATGTGGACCGAGAACTCCCAGAAGTGCAAGCTGGATTTCAAAGGGACAGAGGAACCAGAGACCAAATTGCAAACATGCACTGGATTATGGAGAAAGCTAGAGAGTTCCAGAAAGACATCTACGTCTGCTTCAGTGACTATGCAAAAGCCTTTGACTGTGTCGACCACAGCAAACTATGGCAAGTTCTTAAAGAAATGGGAGTGCCTGATCACCTCATCTGTCTCCTGAGAAATCTCTATGTGGGACAACAAGCTACAGTTAGAACTGGATATGGAACAACTGATTGGTTCAAAATTGGGAAAGGAGTACGGCAAGGCTGTATATTGTCTCCCTGCTTATTAAATTTATATGCAGAATTCATCATGCGAAAGGCTGGGCTGGATGAATCCCAAGCCGGAATTAAGATCGCCGCAAGAAATATCAACAACCTCAGATATGCAGATCATACAACCTTGATGACAGAAAGTGAGGAGGAATTAAAGAACCTTTTAATGAGGGTGAAAGAGGAGAGCGCAAAATATGGTCTGAAGCTCAACATCAAAAAAACGAAGATCATGGCCACTGGTCCCATCACCTCCTGGCAAATAGAAGGGGAAGAAATGGAGGCAGTGAGAGATTTTACTTTTTTGGGCTCCATGATCACTGCAGATGGTGACAGCAGTCACGAAATTAAAAGACGCCTGCTCCTTGGGAGAAAGGCGATGGCAAACCTAGACAGCATCTTAAAAAGCAGAGACATCACCTTGCCAACAAAGGTCCATATAGTTAAAGCCATGGTTTTCCCAGTAGTGATGTATGGAAGTGAGAGCTAGACCATCAAGAAGGCTGATCGCCGGAGAATTGATGCTTTTGAATTATGGTGTTGGAGGAGACTCTTGAGAGTCCCATGGACTGCAAGAAGATCAAACGTATCCATTCTTAAGGAAATCAGCCCTGAGTGCTCACTGGAAGGACAGATTGTGAAGTTGAGGCTCCAATACTTTGGCCACCTCATGAGAAAAGAAGACTCCCTGGAAAAGACCCTGGTGTTGGGAAAGATGGAGGGCACAAGGAGAAGGGGACAACAGAGGATGAGATGGTTGGACAGTGTTCTCGAAGCTACAAACATGAGCCTGACCAAACTGCCGGAGGCAGTGGAAGACAGGAGTGCCTGGCGTGCTCTGGTCCATGGGGTCACGAAGAGTCGGACACAACTAAACGACTAAACAACAACAATAAGTTGCCAGATCAAAACCTTGCAGTTCCTGTTGCAGTCAGAGTTAAGAAGGGAAAGGTATGGCGTAATGTGCAGATAGAAAAAAGGAAAAAGGAATGAAAGGATACCCACCCCCAAAAGTCATCTGTTTTGTAGATGACATTTGTAATCTGGGTACTGACAGCAAGATAAACTCTCATGGCACACGTCTGAAATGGCAGTATACACAAGTTCCCCTAAACAGATGCTCTCTGTACCAGAAAAGAACAAAGAGATATTAATCAGCAACCATTATGGGTGAGCTAAATAGCACTTCTGGTATCACTGGGGATGCCCTCTTTGCCCCCTGTAACATGAAGGGAGAGTGAACGGGCAGATCACTTTCCATATCGGTATCATATGCAAATAGTCTCCAGCATGCTTTTCTGTCTCTGCATCTACTTGCCTTGTAGATGCACATTACAATTCCTGGAAACAACAATGATATGATAATGATGTAAGTGTAGCTTGTTTTGAGTGCTTAAAGAGTCATTGATTTGTTGTGAAGCCTCTAATTAAGGTAACATTCATAATGCTTTAATGGTAGCATTTAATGCTGATCTGCTATGTGAACAGCAAAAGAACCACTTCAAGTCAGGAATAGAAGTTACACTGCAATCCTAACCATGTCTGTTCAGAAATAAGCCATAGTGCATTCAGTGGGGCTGACTCCCAGGTAACTGCGGTTAGTTTTGCAGCCTTAGTCTATGAATGAGGTAGAGAAGGAATGTAAGTCTGGTAGTTAAGAACACTATCATGTTTATTCCTCCCTCCACTGTTATGTACAA
The DNA here is from genome assembly GCF_965112155.1 of Podarcis liolepis. Taxonomy (NCBI): domain Eukaryota; kingdom Metazoa; phylum Chordata; class Lepidosauria; order Squamata; family Lacertidae; genus Podarcis; species Podarcis liolepis. Next base: position 85,542,696 of record NC_139556.1, read on the forward strand.
ATTATATTAGAAGCCTATTGAATCAGTCCCTCTCTTGCAATGTAACTCTCACTAGTCTTTGAAAATGGAAGAAATTTGATAATCTGTAAGAAACCCCATTGGCAAATCTTTGGGCTAGATGCATCAGTGCAACATCTGATATGTTCCAGGTGCATGAAAGGTTGTATATATACCCTCGCCCTCCCTGACCAAGGAGTGCACCAGACCTGCCTCAGAAATTCCTGGGCATCAACCTGGGACCATTAGGTTTGAAGAGGAATATGGAACCTAATAAGTGTAAAATGGAGCATGTTTGATTTCTAACTTTTATAGTTGAAATTGACTGTGTGATTTTTGCATGTTCAGACTCAGAAACCTCCCCACTAAATAAATTCACACATGACTCAAATTTTGATTTGGTTTGTGGCAGAATTTAGGCCACAACTTTATTGATTACAGAAAGTGACTGGTTGCATAGGCTCTGGTTCAACTAGCTCCCTGCCATGCAGGTAGCGCTGACCCAGGGTTCCAGCATAGGTCAGTCAAGGGTGAACACCTGGATAAGCGGAAAGCCGGGAATGGGCCATCACCACCACCCATATGTCCCCCTGGACTCAGGCACAGGCACAACCCCCTCTCAGGGGTTGACCAAACCATCGAGTCCCTGGATTCCTTTAACGGAATACCCTTCACATAGGGATGGCGAGAGCGTTCTCCCATCCCTATCACCTGAACCAGAGCCTATCCGCAACCTTACAAGTTGTGATGATTTGCTACAAGGCAGGCGAAACCCAAATGGCAACAGCCAATCAGCCAAGTGGGGAAAATTCCTGCCGTGCCCCTGTCCCAATGACAGACGACACATGATGGCATAGCAAGGTCAAGCGCAAGCCGTAAAAGTAGGGAGAGGTGGGTGGGTGTTCCGAACGCACACACTGAAAGAGGAAGCTCTGGGTCACGTGCATGGGCATAAATAGGTCCCTCGAACCGTTTGGACTGCGTCCCATTGACCAGATTGCACCCAGCTTCGAGGACCTACCAATCGGGTGTTGTGGCTGACCAGTTGTACCCATCCACAACACAGGGTGTCGGTTGTCCAGGTCTCACTGCAATACAATACGCATCCTCTTTAAGGGAGGACCCGATTTGCAGATACACATTGGTTTTTGTACATGCCTGTCACATTTGATAAGGACATCATGTTTTTACACCCATGAACTCATACAAACTGCATCTGGGTAAAGTAATGTCAGATGTTTCCCAAAGTATATTACCAACACTCAGTCACAGAAACAGCTGCATTGGTTTCCAGTTAGTTTCTGGGCCAAATCTAAGGCATTCATGCCACAATTTAAAGCCCTAAAGGGCTTAGGCCCAGGTATTAAGATCAGCAGAGGCAGCCCTATTGGTTGCTCCATCTCCCTCAGAAGTCCAAGTGGTGGTGCCCTGGAGAGGAAATTATCTGTGGTAGCCTCTGAAGTCCCTCTGACTATAACCTGCTTTATCTGTTTTTAATTCCGGATTTTGAAAGTTTTGAAACTCTCCCTGGGACTTGTCGGTGAAGGATGGGTAGAAGTAGCAGCAGCAGAAGCAACAACAACAACAACAGAGGTTTACCTGTAAAGGCTCTCACCCCCTAAGGCCCAGGGAAGGTAGCTGAACCCATAGCAATGAAAATGCTAGCAGATCACATTAACGTAATTTGAAGAAGGCATCTCTCAAAGGCAAAACAGGGACAGATATGCACCAGAGATAGATGCTGGGAAAATCTTGGATAAACAGAAATAGTGGGAGCAGATGGCAAGCTATTCTAGAAATTTTACTCCCACAGAAAGGCAAATTATTATTTAAGTCCTGTTTAGATTTCAAATGGACATAATTTCATCTTTTCCCCAATATGATTCAAATGGAATAATTTGAATCATTCAACAACAGGACTTTAAAGTCAACCTGATGACAAAAGATTAAAAAATAATAATGAGGCCACAAATGTACTGCAACATATTCCAGATATTCACAGATTGGCACTTACTGTGGTGTCCACTCTGAAACATTTAGTTGCTATAGGAACTGCGATACCATGTTAGTTTTATGCAGGAATACTTCTAGCCGTAGCATGGTATTAATACTTTATGTAAGTACCCTCTTTAATAGTTGTTAATAAAAAGCAAGCAAGGAAGCATGATTCTTACTCTTAATCATAGCTAAATATACTGTATCTAATTCAGACCCTCCAAGTGTCCCTATTTTCCAGTGACAGTCCTGGATTTACAGAAGCCACCCTGGCTTCTGATTTGATCCTGGAATGTCCCGCTTTTCCTTAGGATGTTCCTGTTTTCATCAGAGAAATGTTGGACAGTATGGAGTTATCCAACCTCCGAACCATCTGAAGTCAGCCCTGTATAGGGAAGTTTTTTAGTGCTTAATTATGTTTTTATATATGTTGGAAGCCGCCCAGAGTTGCTGAGGTATTATTATTATTATTATTATTATTATTATTATTATTATTATTATTATTATGGTACCTTGGTATTCAAACACCTTGGTTCCCAAATGCCAAAAACCCAGAAGCAAGTGTTCCAGTTTTTGAACATTTTTTGGAAGCCGAACATCCAATGCGGCTGTCAGCTATTGTTTCTGGGGCGCCTGCACCAAAGTTTGGCACTTTTGTTTTTGCTATTTTGCGTTTTTGTTTTTGAGGTTTTTTCGGTTAATTTGTTTTTGTGACTGTGTGGAACTCAGTCAGCTACTGATTGATTGGTTGTGTGACTGTGGAAATGGATAAAAGCCCCCCATCCAAAAGCCCCCTCAGTCAAAACAAAGGGGGAAGGGGGCAGGAGATCTGTACCGCCGGACGTCCCCGGTACCCCTTCGGCAGTGGCGGCGGCAGTCAGCAGCCTGGAGCCAACCTGGTAGCACAGTTGGGTCTGGCTGGCTTCAGGAGCTGCTCGCTGCTGTAGCACCTGCCATTTTTCCTTGCCGGAAGTTCTGGCAAGGAAAAATGGCAGGCGCCACAGCAGCGGGCAGCGGGCAGTGGGCAGCAAACAGCTCTTGGAACCAGCCAGAGCCAATTGCACTACCAGGCTGGCTCCAGGCTGCTGAGGCTGCCGCTGCCACATTTCCCGGGAACAGATTTGCAAATCCAGGGACATCCTGGGGACTGAATTTGTCTGGGGAAAGATTTGGAAATCCGGGGACTGTCAACCGGAAACCAGGGACATCTGGTAACCCTAGTTCTGGGGTTTGTTTTTAAAAGTCTGGAATGGATTAATCAGTTTTGCATTACTTTCTATGGGAAAGCGTGCCTTGGTTTTGGAATGCTTTGGTTTTGGAACAGACTTCCGGAATGGATTAAGTTTGAGAATCAAGGTACAACTGTATGATGATGATGTTGTTGTTGATGATGATGCAGTGTAATGCTGTCAGGATGTACAGCAGTGTGCAGTTACAGATTGATGAAGGATACTGTTTTCATTAAAATCAATGCATCAAAATCAATAGGCCTTAGTTAGCCATGTCTGTTAATTTCAATGGGTGTAGTCTGAGTAGGACTAACACTCCTGAGTAGCTACAACCCATGACCTGTGGCTCTGCCCTTAAATTCCAGGTTCAACTGCAGACGATTTATATGAAACAAGCCTAGAATTCCACTGTGCTGCATTTTCAGAGACGCTTGGAAATGGAGTTTCAAAAAGATTCTCGGTCCCATCCCTGTAATAACCATGTGTGTGTGTCTGTGTCTGTTTGTGCCTGTCTGGAACCTGCCATTTTCAATATGAAAATGGTCATTTGTGCATATGCACCAGCTGGAAATCCCTTCGCCTACCTACAATTGCTTCCCATTGTCGCTGATAAGTTACAATTGTTATATTCTGTGTTGGTTTGGAGATAATTACAGCGATCCATTCAGGGCTCGGCCTCCAGAGATGGGAGTTTGTGACACCTGGAAATAGCTGCTCATTACTGACAGGTAGGGGTGTGCACAGAGCCAATTTAGACCCAGAGAAACAGACAAAAATAGACCCTTTCCCGAATGTGGCAGGCCTTGATGAGGCTTATACTGCACTAGGATTTGTCTGAGCCACACAGAGGCTATTGCCCCTTAATATGGCTTCTCTGCCTCAGTGTATAATCCATTCCGTTACTCTTCTATTTCTGAATACTGTCATTTCTATAGTAAAAACACTCGGATTTCTGGGGGCGGGGAGGAAATGCTGAACATTTCAATTGCTGAAGAATATTGCTACACTTAATAATAGAAAACTAATTTTTCTTTTTAAATATTTTTTTATTTCTAAATTTTCAACACAAATTAAAACTAAGTAATTATTTATGCCTTTTGAACTCCCCCACCCACTCTGGTTTCCAATATCTCCCCTTCTTTCCTTACACATCTTATCTTTTCCAGTCAATCTCAAATCCATTAATAACCTTAAGACATGGGACTTCATAAATGCTATATCAATCCTGCTAATGTTTTTAGTTCTTTACAATGAACTTTAAGGTATTCTATAAAAAAAGTTTTCCAATCTTGTACAAACCTTTCACCTTGGTCGCGGATCTTCCCGGTCATTTTTGGCATTTCAACATAGTCTATCATCTTTGCTATCCATTCTTTTTTTTTTCCAAAAGTTTTTTTTATCACAACAAAAACAAAACAAACTATACAATAAACAAAACAAACATAAAAACATAAAAACACATATAATTTCGACCCTTAATTTCTTGTATCTTACTTTCTCGACTTCCTCATACCTCCCCTTTCTGTATTCCAATTTCTAATTAATTGTTCAGCAAATCCTTACTTATTTTTGACTTAATTTCAATCTTACTATTTCTCTTTAACATATCCATTACCGCTTATAACCATATATTTTCAAATCCAGCGTCATTTTAACATTCATTGATTTTGCTATCCATTCTTCCTTCATTGGAACTTTCTTTTTCTTCCATCTTTGGGCAAATAGCTTCCTTGCTGCTATGGTTGCATACATAAATAGTCTTTTATCATTTCTTGGTACGTCTTCACCTGTTATTCCTAATAAAAAGGCCTCTGTTTTTTTAACAAAAGTTATCTTAAACACCCCCCCCCAATTTGTTATAAATCATTTCCCAGAAGCCTAATTTGTTATAAATCCCCCCAATTTGTTATAAATCATTTCCCAGAAGCCTACTGCCCCTTGACATGACCACCACATATATAGAATGTACCTACTTTATCCTTGCACTTCTAGCACACATTAGATAAATTCTTATACATTTTAGCTAACTTTACTGGAGATAAATACCACTGATACATCATTTTCATATAATGTAATTTTCTTTTAAAGCACTACAAGCCGTAAATTTTAAATCTTCTTTCCACAACTTCTCCCATGAATTGAATGGTATATTGTAACCTATATCCTGTAGGTTAGAAAACAAATTTTTCAAAGTTCCTATACTTATGTAGCAAAAAGGCACAAAAAAGGGGAATGTCAGCAGGTTTGTGGGGAGCCTCAGGAAGTCAAAAAAATATACATACAGTGGTACCTCGGGTTAAGAACTTAATTCGTTCTGGAGGTCCGTTCTTAACCTGAAACTGTTCTTAACCTGAGACACCACTAATAGCTGCCGCACCACCACCACGCGATTTCTGTTCTCACCCTGAAGCAAAGTTCTTAACCCGAAGTACTATTTCTGGGTTAGCGGAGTCTGTAAACCTGAAGCATCTGTAACTTGAAGCATCTGTAACCCGAGGTACCATTGTATTTTTAAATAACCAGGGTGGGAGAACCCTGAAAACTGAATAACGCTCAGTGGGCACAGAATGCTGGCTGACTAGTTGGCAGGTAAAACTGGGGAACGTGGGGAGGAATGGAGCGATGTATTGTGGCATACCCTCCAACATGTTGGGTCCCATAAAGTTAAAGGACCCCTGACCATAGGTCCAGTTGTGACCAACTCTGGGGTTGCGGCGCTCATCTCGCTTTATTGGCTGAGGGAGCCGGCGTACAGCTTCCAGGTCATGTGGACAGCATGACTAAGCCGCTTCTGGTGAAACCAGAGCAGTGCACGGAACCGCCATTTACCTTCCCGCTGGAGCGCTACCTATTTATCTACTTGTATTTTGATGTGCTTTCGAACTGCTAGGTTAGCAGGAGCAGGGACTGAACAACGGGAGCTCACCCTGTCACAGGGATTCGAACCGCCGACCTTCTGATCAGCAAGTCCTAGGCTCTGTGGTTTAATCCACAGCGCCACCTGTTGGGTCCCATACCAATGGTCTATTTAGCTTAGTGTTGCCTGTACTGACTGGCAGCAAATCTCCAGGGATTCAGACAGGAATCTTTTCCAGGGACCTTTTGCACACAGCCACTAAGCTACAGCCCTCTGCCAGCTGCAATTGATTTTTAAAGTGCTGGTCACACCATTGCTAATGGCATCAATGGCATTGTATCCAGGAGGGCTTTTATTGAAGAGGGATTTGCAGATGGGTTAATCAGTTGCTGCAGTCATTCACTGCTGGTCAAAGTCTACTCACTCTGCTTCACCTTCGCTCCCACTGTGCAACCATGTACCATGAACAATCAAGCAAGGTTCATGGGAAGAAAACTTGCCTAGGTCACCAGTCCAAATCCTTCCTATTAAGAGGCTTGTTTAGGCTCAGGAAGTGGCAAAGCACTCCCCAGATGAAATAACTGGCAACCTTTCTCTCAGACACTATGGAGAAAAGAAGCCCAAGGGGGAATAATTTGATCCATTAGCTCTGAGTAGGTGGCGATGGGTTTTGAGTCTGTATTTAAAGGAAAGATTTATGTACAGTCATGTGATCTGGGTCACACCCTTTAGGACAGTGCTTTTGCAAATATGAACAAGTATGTGGTGTAGTGGTTAAGAGCGGTGGACTCGTAATCTGGTGAACCGGGTTCACTTCCCCGCTCCTCCACATGCAGCTGCTGGGTGACCTTGGACTTCTCTGAAGTCTCTCAGCCTCACTCCCCTCACAGAGTGTTTGTTGTGGGAGAGGAAGGGAAAGGAGATTCTTAGCTCCTTTGAGACTCCTTAGCCGCCCTTAAGGGGAGTGAAAGGCAGGATACCAAGTCCAAACTCCTCCTCCTCCTCCTCTTCCTCTATCCCACCTTTCCTCCAAGGAGTTCCAGGTGGTATACATGTAGTTCTCTCCGGTCCATTCTATCCACACAACAACCCTGTGAGGTAGGTTAGGCTGTGAATAGGGCCAGGTCACCTACTGAGATTCTTAGTTGAGTGGCAAAAAGAACATTACTCTCCTAGGTCTACTTCTAGCAATCTAACAATTACGTCACACTGGCTAGCAACTGGAAGATCCAAGAATCAAAAGGACAAGGCTGAAACATACCCTCCCCCCCAATCTTGGAGAGAATTCCTTCCACTTCTACTAGACACAATACCTTTTAAGCAGATTTCCTGGGGCCAGGTGCATATGCTCTTTTTTGTGGCAAGCCACAGCAGCATAAAGGTTAAACTGCTGAACTAAGACTGGAGAGACCCAGGTTCCGATCCCCATTCAGTCATGAAGTTGGCTGAGTAACTTTCAGTCAGTTCCTATCTCTTAGCCTGCCTTAAAGGGCTGTTGTGGCAATACAATGGAGGGGTAAGATAAATTTCTTGAAGAAAAGTTGGGATGCAAATAAAAAAAGAAAGAAAGAGACTATCTCTTTGTGGTTCCAGAAAGGAAACCAAGGTCACATTCAAATCATACATTTGAAGCACTCCTATTCAACAGTCATTACTCCCCCCCCCAAAAAAAATAATAATTATGGGAACCGTGGTTTGTTAAAGGTGTTAGGAACTGTAGTGCTGTGAAGTGTCCCCTAATTGTTATCAGCACTCTTAACAAACAACTGTTCCTGGGATTCTTTGAAAGAATCTATCACTGAGAAAGTAGCACGAGTGCTTTAAATGTAGGGTTAGGTCCTGACACAGGAAGACAAAATACAGTGGTACCTTGGGTCTCAGACTTAATCCATTCTTGAAGTCCGTTTGACTCCCGAAACATTCAAAAACCAAGGTGCGGCTTCCAATTGGCACAGGTGCCCCAGAAACAATAGCGGATAGCCACATCAGACATTCAGCTTCTGAAAAACGGAACACCTACTTCCAGGTTTTCGGCATTCAGGAGCCCATTTGTTCATCAGCTAAGCCGTTTGAGACCCCAAGTTTCACTGCAGATGCTTTTTAAAAAAGGATTCTTATCTCTAAACTTGTAACTTTTGTCCCCATCCTCTCCCTTGCCAGAGCCAAACATATTCATGTGAGCTGATTGTTGTTGTTTTAAATTTAACACACTTTCTGCTGCATTTTGGTTTCTCCTATGATGAATGGGTAGCTTGATCCAAAGTAAGTCGCTTAAAGGGTTAAGCCATGAAGTGATTGTTGCCTAAATTGCATTGCCTAAATAGCTAGTGGCATGTGGACGTTCAAATTACACATGATTTCCTTCTGTCTCCCACTTCATGCTAACAACTAATTTAAACCTTCCAATTTTATTGACCCTTAAAACAAGAGGTCCTCAATATCTGAAACCCCATGAATTTGTTTAGAACTTCCTCTATTAGCCATCAGCTTCTGTGCATCATATCACTATTCTTTCTTCTTTTGTTTCAGAAACACTTATAACGAATAGAATGATCATTCCTCACAGCAAAGACCCACAGTGCCCTGCAACAGCCTACTTTAAAGAATACTTTCAACTAAGGGCATCAGCAGAACAGCATTTCCCCATCTAACACTGCAAATTAATCTCCATAAATCTTCCAGATGTAAAACTCACACAGTAACTCATTGCATTCCCAGCAATCAAAGGAAAATCAACTTAACTGATGTGTTTTAGTTAAATGGTAAGGAAATACTTTTCGCTGCCACATGCAAAGCAGGAAGAAAGGCAAAAGGGGTATTATTAGATAGCCATAGCCTTGGAGGATTAAAGGTATGAAATATAATATAGAAAAGGGTACAGAGGTGAGATTATCTCAGGATAATTCATCCTTTAGGATTCTAAACTGCAGTGGAGGCAATCAAACCTGTTACCATAGCATTTCTTTTAATGCACAGATAAATCTGTAGTTCTTGTTTATATAGTTCGTCCTCTGGAGGCACTAATATGATTCCCTTTAAAACTCAGGCTAATGAGAAAATAATGGAGAATTGTAGATATAAGCAATTTTCCCCCCACTGTCACTGTCATCATCTTTTTATACAGCCAGAGGGCTCTCTGAAAGTATAAGCTGAATTTATTTTATGTACTGCCGAACCTTTAACAATCTTCTTTTCACCAAGCTTTCTGATTCCAGCCTGAAGGGGAAGGGGGTGGGGGTGGGATAGGAAATGCCACGTTCCTGTCTAAACACATTTCTAAATCAGTATATCATCCATAAATTTAACCTTATCCCTAATAGAAAATTCAAAATCGTAAGTCTTAAAACTTTGCCTTGGCAACGCTCATTCATGTTTTATTGGCTTTCCTGGGTTGCGGTGCAGATGAAATACTGTATGTGGCGAGGGACAAAGGACTGCCTATTGCTTGCAAGGTGTAGTGAACTGTGTAATGAAGCCATGTTTGTTTACTTGCCTTTGTACATAGCCTTTTGCAGCATCTTCTCAGCAGATTGGTAATCTCCTTTTGCCTAATATCTTATCCAGACTTTATGAATGCCAGTAGTGTGGAGTTGCATTCATTGTGTGCTGCAGAACAACAACAACAACAACTAGAACATAGGAAGCTACCTTATTCTGAGTAGGACCTCTTGGTCAATCCAGCTCAGTATTGTTTACACTGACAAATTTGCAGGGTTTCAGGCAGGGTGCATTCCCATGCCTGTGTGAACATAGAGATCTGTTTTATACAGAATCAGATAGACCCTTGGTCCAGCTATCTCAGGATTGCCTCTACAGATGGTCAGAGGGTCACCAGGGGACAATTTCCAGGTCTACATAAACACAGGAACCTGCCTTATACTGAGTAAGACCCATTGGTTCATTTAACTCAGTTAACCAGGGTTTCCCAAACTTGGGTCTCCAGCTATTTTTGGACTACAACTCCCATCATCCCTAGCTAGCAGACCAGTGGTCAGGGATGATGGGAATTGTAGCCCAAAACAGCTGGAGACCCAAGTTTGGGAAACCCTGGTCTATACTAACTGGCAGTGGCTCTCCAGGGTTTAAGTCAGGGTGTGTTTCCAGACCTACCTGAAGATGCCAGGGATTTTATCCAGGACTTTCTGCTTGCAAGACAGATGTTCTATGACCGAGCTATGACCCTTCACCTAAGAATAATATTGAAAGCAACAAGACAGTGGCCTGAGAGCCAGTGTGGTGTAGTGGTTAAGAGCGGTAGATTCGCAATCTGGGGAACTGGGTTTGCGTCTCTGCTCCTCCACATGCAGCTGCTGGGTGACCTTGGGCTAGTCACTCTTCTCTGAAGTCTTTCAGCTCCACTCACCTCACAGAGTGTTTGTTGTGGGGGAGGAAGGGAAAGGAGAATGTTAGTAGCTTTGAGACTCCTTCGGGTAGTGATAAAGTGGGATGTCAAATCCAAACTCTTTTTCTTCTTCTTCTAAAGATAGAAATGAGATAAAATATTGTTGCACGCCATCCCAGTCTCTAAGTGGTTTGAGATTCCAGGCACTTACACAGGGTTTGTGTTTCCTTGGGGAAATGAGGTACAGCAGAGACTGTGGTGTCTTTATGATATATGGTTTATTTACACATATATACAACCTGAGCCTACAATGGAGGGGTTCACAGCATTAACATTCCAAAAGAGTCTTACTTCTCCCATAGCCACAGCCTTGGATTCAAGCAGAGATCAGGCATGGTGCTCTCTCCCTGCTTGCTGCTTTTCTTCCAAGTCACACCACTCCTTCCTAAACTCTCTACTCTAAACTCTGTTTTTTTCTGTTGAGGGAGTAGGCGCCACCCATTTGCCGTCTTGCATTGAGCCCCTTAATAGCCCATCACCCAGGTGATCACCTCATCAAGAAACTAGCCTGGTTTATATTTTAATACTTGCTGGATCCAGGGGTTCAGGAAGCTAGCCTGGCTTGATTAAATTCTAAGACTTGGTAGATTCATGGATTAGAGATGTCTGGCAGCCACAAACCTCTAACAATATATGGGGTGGAGTGTTCATACAAGGAATGGCTGTTAATAGTCTGGCTGGGGTTGGAGAAATTGAGATGGGAGCAGATTCTTAACCAATATTCCAGGGTGACACAGTTTCTCTCTCTCTCTCTCTCTCTCTCTCACACACACACACACACACACACACACTCAAAAGAAAAGAAATAAAAAGAACAAAAGAGAAGAAGAAGAAAGTTACATCAAAATATCATACAAATTACACATATCGAGATTTCTCTGAATCTCCTGACTTCCCCCATCCCACCCATGCATTCTCTTAATTATATTTTCAAGTGCCTATCAATACTTCTCCAATTTTTCATCATCATAAATTATCTGTACTTTTACATTGCAAGTGTATTTAGAATCCTGCTAATGTTTTGACCTGTTTGCAATGATTTTGTATATACATTATAAACATTTCCCATTCTTTTTTAAATTTCTAGTCTTCTTGGTTCCTGAGCTTCCCAGTTAACTTTGCCATTTCGACATAGTCCATCAACTTGATTTGCCATTCTTCTTTGGTCGACAATGAAACAGTTTCCATTGTTCAATAAAAGCATTTGAAATTGGAGACTGAACAGGATTATTCACTCTATCCACTGTTAATACTGCAAGAAATAGTAGGTTTAGACTATGCAAGGTAGACATAGATTAAATGTTTAATCTATGGGTCTGTTTAAGCAGAAGTCTGGGAATGTGCTGCCATGAAGTCAAGAGGTGAAGGAAGGAGCTGGTGGTTCCAATAGCTGCCACATTCTCGTGCAAAGAGCCTTCTCCTAGCCCTCCTTCAGTGCTGTCAGCTGCCTCGGGCAGCATTTCCCATCTTCTTGTAGCATGAAAGAGCAAGATGCAAGTCAAAGTGACACAGAAAAGGCTGGGAGGTGGTTCTCCATGTTTGGCTGTAGTAGCTGTCAGAACCCATCACTACCGAAGTCACCAGGAAGGCTGCTGGGTAAGGCTGGTCCATGAAGTCCTGTACACACCAACCTTATGGCTCCCATTCTGTGCTTACGCACATTTAAGTCCTGTTGACTTCTCCTGCATCTAGGCAGATACAGAAGGAATGTGGCACCTAACAGAAGTTTCCCAGCTGCGGAGCTGCCTGTGAAAGAACCTCCATCTTTGGTGATTCACAAGGGATGTCTAGGGCAATGAACCTAAGCTTTGTTTATCTCCGTGCACACAGGGAGGGCAGGATGTCATTGGTCAGTGAATAAGCAAACAAGCACATGGAATTGGATGTAAGTGCATAAGTGATAACTAGGGATTATTTCCAAGAAAATGAGTAAGAAGAGGATTTTAGGTATAGCATATCATGCTCTAAAGCAAACTTTGGGTTAAATGGCCCAGTGGGCTAGCTTCCAAAAGCATGACTATATGAAATTGTTTCAGGAAGAGTATTTTCTAAGGGTCTGTATGGACCCCAATATTTGCCTTGTGCTTGCAGTTAAAAAAACAACATCCTGTTTCTGAATCACTCTGTGCTCTGTCCAGTTTGATTTGTGATTCACCTTCTGAGCTGCTGAGTGTAAAATGAAACCGTGTGTTCGCCATTCACTCGCATGGGGAATCTAACAATGACTATATATATATATATATATATATATGCAGGTTTTGGTGTCCTCGGGTGTCTTCCCGTGTAAAAGTTGGGGTGTCTAGGCGACGTTTCGACGAGGTCTCACTCGTCATCTTCAGGCTGGTGCTTTCGGCTTCTTGTTACTGGAACAGAGCAGGATCTCAGTGTTTGAGTTCCTATAAATACTGTTGAGGGGGTGTGGTGTATAGCCTCCAATGTTCTGGGCAGAGAGGAAGTTCCCAGGCTAGTGTGCCTTTTCTTCTTTTGTTCCTTAATTACTTGAGGGATATCTTGAGTGATTTCTTGGGTGATATTCTGAGTACCACTTAGGTGGGTCATTAGGTGTGGATTAGTTGCTAAAGCCTTCGTGTCTTGACATCTTGAGCTTTGTGAAGAGTTTTTCTGAGAAGATGGCTGTACTGCACTTAGTTGTGCTCTGGCTTGGCTTCGTGTATAGGGGCGAGCTGTGGTTTTGTGTCCTGTGCCAGCCAGATCTGTGTAGGGATTGCAGGGGGGTGCAGCATCCGGAGGTGCCACCATGGTTTGGCTACTGGATGGTGTCTGTAATTTATCTGTGGAGAGGGTCTGGGTTTGGGTCTGGTGTGGTTGATTGGTGATGGCGTTCTGTGTGCCTCTGGATCTGGTGTCGGTTTTTGTGGGGAGGGCTAATTTCCAGATGTCTGGCAGGCGGGATGTGTCGTCACGCTTGTTCATGTTGTGAGGGTGTTTCTCTATCTCGATGGCTTCCATGATTATTCTCTTGTGGTGATGTTCCATGTTAAAGAGCAATTTGGAATCTGCAAAATTAATTTCGTGTCCTGTTTCTTTCATGTGTTGGAAAAGAGAGGAAGTTTTTTCTTCTTTTTTGACGGCATTCTTGTGTTCTGCGATACGTGCATTTATTCGTCTGTTTGTTTGTCCAATGTACGTGGCTGGGCAGACTTTGCAGGGTATTTCATTGCACCCCCCTGCAATCCCTACACAGATCTGGCTGGCACAGGACACAAAACCACAGCTCGCCCCTATACACGAAGCCAAGCCAGAGCACAACTAAGTGCAGTACAGCCATCTTCTCAGAAAAACTCTTCACAAAGCTCAAGATGTCAAGACACGAAGGCTTTAGCAACTAATCCACACCTAATGACCCACCTAAGTGGTACTCAGAATATCACCCAAGAAATCACTCAAGATATCCCTCAAGTAATTAAGGAACAAAAGAAGAAAAGGCACACTAGCCTGGGAACTTCCTCTCTGCCCAGAACATTGGAGGCTATACACCACACCCCCTCAACAGTATTTATAGGAACTCAAACACTGAGATCCTGCTCTGTTCCAGTAACAAGAAGCCGAAAGCACCAGCCTGAAGATGACGAGTGAGACCTCGTCGAAACGTCGCCTAGACACCCCAACTTTTACACGGGAAGACACCCGAGGACACCAAAACCTGCATTCCTGTACCCGTGAAAATCTACGAAAGCATATATATATATATATATATATATATATATATATATATATATATATATCCTTTTGGCAGAAGCAGATGAACTTTGTAGACACAGGGGACACCCATACCCACCCCACTAGGGAGGATTGAACCTTCCAGATTGCAGATGCAAAGGCTTTCATGGGGGAAGTGAAAGTGGTTCTCTTTTCTCCACAAATCATATTAGGGCAATTTTTAGGCCAACCAAAACTCTAAGATCTGTATGGGTTTCATGTTTTCTGGATAGGAGCAGGGATTTGTCTTACTTTTCTTTACCTTAAAATAATTAAGAAGTCACCAATCATCTGTATACTTGCTTGTCCCTTTTTTTTTTTTTAACAGCTTCACATCAGCCAACATAGCTTTCCTGGCACTCGCAAGTATTGGGAAGGGATATCCTCCAACAGAAATTGCAAGGTCACGCTGTCCTTAATACTGCCTGCAGAGTGCAGATGAGCTCCAAATCATTTTTTTTAAAGGAAAAAGAAAAGCTGTGCTCTGTTGTTGTTTTAATTCAGAGTTCTTCAGCACTCTGCAGGCAGCATTCCAACCACCTCGCTTCTTGCAAATCCTGTGGATCTAGAGTATAGAAACAGAGATGTAAAAGCATATATATATAGTGCCCAGAAAAGTAGAGAGTACAGAAAATCAGAGCAGCAGGCCTTGTGAGTTTGGATTTGATATCCCGCTTTATCACTACCCTAAGGAGGAGGAGGAGGAAGCGAACCCGGTTCACCAGATTATGAGTTATGGCTCTCTGCACCACAGAGCCCTGATTCGTCTGGGGGTACTTTGCCGACATCACAATTTGATTCAAGGAAGGGTAAAAATGACTCCAAATCACCCCAATTTGCCTTGTTATTCTGCTGCAGCACAGAATCATTGCACACTCCTAGAATAACATCACTGCCTTTGAGGAAAGAGGAGATTGTCTACAAAAACCCATATTTCAAGAAATCAACTAGGTTTTCCCACAGGATACTTACAAGCAGATCTACTCCCAAGTAGGGTACTCCATGTGAAATGTAATTTGCCCTTCTGCATCAAAGGAGATACAGATTTGAATGAGTGCCCTGCTTTTTCTCCCTGGTAGTTGTTCCTTAAGTATCCCTGTGTGCTTAGTTGTGCATATGTCTAGTGGCATTGATTTGCTGGGATAAAGGGAATAAATAAATGTGTTTGTTAAACAGAAAATGACTGGAACGCCGTACTTCTGGACATTTTATTTTGTGCACTGTGTTGGTTAGCTGCTCAATAACCTAGGTTATTAAGCAATTTAAAACAAGTTCAATCAGCATAACGCAATCTAAATGCACAACAGAATCCAATAAAACACAGCCCAGCACCAGTACGAAGAGGAAACAAATGACAGTCACAGAACTAAAATCAACGCTATAAGGGCGCACACATGCAAATCAGAGACGTCGCTGTCAACATCTGTACTTAAATTATGTTAAATAAAGTTTAAAATCTCAAAATTATGTTAAGAGGCCCGGGAGAAGAATCAAGTGTTTGAAAAGATCGATCGATCAATAAAATTTTATTATGCAGTCAACAGACCCATTGAAAACAAAATGAAACAACAAAAACGTATGATTTCTAACAAAAAAAGAGAGTTAAGGTATATGCTGCCTATATAAAAATAGGAAGGAGAAAAACAACCCTAAAATTGATAGCAGCAGCAGCTGGCCGGGAGCGGAGGCACTACACACCTGGTCTCCCATCAGCAACATCTCAAATACTTGACAGGAAGGGACAAAGCGGTAAGGAGGTCCGGAGTGCCAGACCGTCCCTATTGGTATGCCTACATAAACACCCTGCCACCTCGCCATTCCCTTTCTCCTTCCTGGGAAGCATTATTGAGGCTGCTGACGGGAGGTCAGCTGTGTTGTGCTGCCCATTCTCATGAGCTGCTCTTGACTGATAGAATCCCTTTATGAAGAGCTATGGCAGAAAATATAATTCTAGGGAATCTGGGAGTATTGCACTCATTTCCGCAGATAAATAGGCTGAATACCACTCAGCAGACTGAAGCTATTGTAAAGGTAAAGGTACCCCTGCCCTTCAGGGCCAGTCGTGTCCGACTCTAGGGTTGCGCGCTCATCTTGCTCAAGAGGCCGGGGGCCAGCACTGTCCGGGGACACTTCCGGGTCACGTGGCCAGCGTGACGAAGCTGCATCTGGCGAGCCTGCACCAGCGCAGCACACGGAAACGCCATTTACCTTCCCACTAGAAAGCGGTCCCTATTTATCTACTTGCACTTAGGGGTGCTTTCGAACTGCTAGGTTGGCAGGTGCTGGGACCGAACAACGGGAGCTCACCCCGTTGCGCGGGGATTCGAACCGCCGACCTTTCGATCAGCAAGTCCTAGGCACTGTGGTTTAACCCCTTGAAGCTATTGTATATCAGCCCAATTCTAACAGGTGTTTTCTGAGAGCACTCCAGTAGTTTCTGCTACATAAAAGAATCGGTGCCCTTAACTGTTGGAGTGTTGTGAGTATCAAGGAGTTCAGCATACGAGACATGGGTCGTTGCCTAATATAGCTAGCTAGTATAAAGAGGCATGGTGGATGTTGGCATCTCCACTGTATGTAATCCCACCAGCGTATGCTGATTCCTGGATGTAAGAAGACTGTTTTATGATGATGCAAGACTGTAGTTGGAACAAAGCCCTCCTTGAAATACTGCTTGACTCCTGAGTGCTTCGTGCGGGGCTTCTGTACATCACAGCATCAACTCATGAAAGGAATGATGAAGTGGTGGACTTGAGGACAACATTACAATGAAGGAAGTAAGAAATGCAAGGAGCCAGCGCTGGTATGCAAGGAGACTTATCTTTAGTTTCATGGTGAAGGGTCATAAATTAGTGGTAGCACATCTGCCTTGCATTCAGAAGGTCCTAAATTCCATCCCCAGCATCTCTAGCTAGGGTTTGGAAGGACTTCTGCCTGAAACCCTGGAAAGCCACTGCCAGCCAGTGTGGAAAATACTGAGAGAGATGGATCAGTGGTCTGACTCAATATAAGGCAGCATAAGGATGTTGTGTACAGCCCCCCTCCCACGCTTTAGACATACAACCCATCATAATGATGATCATTTTGTTGTTTGCTCCTATTGAATGAATCTGACTGATGTGCAACCCAAGCCTGCCAAATTTCAAACTCGCAGCTGGGTTTTCCATAAATACTCAACTGAAAAGCAGAACTGAAACCCCAAATTCCTCCACCACCCCCAACTATCAGACAGACCTTTTGCCCTATACAAACAGGCTTTGCCTGATCAAGGAATTAATCATATGATTGTGACAGTTCAGAATATCAATTCATATCTGGAAGACTCAGGAAGGAGTCTCTCTGCCTTGGAGTCTCTACACCAATGCTGCTGCAACCTTCTAAAAGTAAGCCTGCTCTCTTGGGAGTCAAGGGGAGGTTTGCCATTAGATTTATGGATGAGTCACACAGAAGACATCCGTCTACTCTAAATGCACTTTCTTCCAAAATGTTGTTGGCTTGGGCTATGGTTTAATTAGGATATTGTGTGCTTGAAGTGAAGTGCAGGTCACTAGAAAATCACAATAAATCTGCATTTGTGGTGGTGTACCTAATTGGACAGGAACCCAGCCAAAAGCATGATCTTGCAAACTGTAGGGTTCTGCCCAAAATAACCCATGATATTTTTTTAAAAAGTCATGGGCAGGCTTAGGCCTTTTGCAACTGTAAACTCGCCTTCTTTCATGTTCTTTGGTATACAAACATATTTCTGCACATTAGACATGGTGTAATTCACAAAAAGCTATATAGATTTTTGTGTGTGAGCAACTATGCATTATAAGAGGCGTGCGGGGGGACGGGGGATGGGACACCTGCCACCCAATATAGTAACCCTGTGCTGAGTCCCCCCACTTTTCAATGTGCAGAACAATTTACCACATTTTCACAGTATCATGCTGTTTGCCGCCATCACCGGTGACACCCAAAAAACGTGGACCAGGGAGAGGAAAAGCCCATATTATATGTTAGGAGGCAAAGTAAGACATATGGGATATATATGGGATAAAAGAAGGATTTAACCTGAGGCTGCTATTACTGGCAACACCTTATTTGCTTATTTTAAAGTGTAGATACTAATGGGGGTCAGGTTTGGGGAAATAGAGGCCCTCTAGATATTGTTGGACCAGAACTTGCAACATCCCCCTCCATTGGGTATGCTGGATGGAGCTGATAAGAGTTGAAGTCCAACAACATCTAGAGAGCCACAGGTTCCTCATCCCTCTGTTCTGATGGATCTCCAAACCACTGTGTATACAAGCCTTTGGTTTGTGCACTCCCTTCTCCTATTCCCTTTCCGCCTCTCCCACTCTACTTCTATTATTTCCACTTCAGTGCCAACCATGGTTTGCTGTTACATCCAAACCAGCAAACTGAGGTTTGCCCTTGCCCTCCAAGCCAAGATTGCAAACCATAGTGTGAAACAGGCTCAGCTGTAACAGAAAAATTAGCAAAGAGTTGCACTAAAGAGGAAGTAGTTCATAGAATGGGAGCATGCAAGGGACGGGAAGAGGTTTGTTATTACATGGGAATTGGGTCTCAGATGGTTTCAAAACAACCCTCCAGCACTTACTTTTGCAGAAGGGTTTTCTCTAGTATCATGTACTTGACATCATGGGAATTGGGATGATTCATTGAGGGCAGATTTGAGGGAAAACTCATTTGAATTTTCCATCTGACAAATCTCCTTTGAATGAGGTTATGTTTTAGATTGCCTTTAGGGAAAGACTTAAAGTTGGGGAAATTAAATCTCACGGGAGGATTTTATGGAGTCCAAGTCTCATGTTGGACTTCTGAGAATTGGTGTATGAGGTACTTGAAACAGTGGAAGGAAAACATATTTGTCTGTGAGCTTCCTTGGCACACAAAAATTCTCAAAACCTACGTATGAGATGACAAGAGACCTCAGTTCACCTCATAACACCATTCAACATCCCTACCATTTACTTGCTCTAATATCCCTTCCCTGGAGAGTTAGGGATGGGGGAAATTGCCTGTAGAATGTAATCAAGCTCTCAGAGCAGCTACTCATTTATATAATTAAACAAAGCCTGCCACTTTCCCATCCCAATGTTTTTCTCCCAGCTGGGCCCACTTCTTGTATCAGAGCTCAGCTTGTGGTGTGTGTGTGTGTGTGTGTGACAACAGGGAACTGATTTTTGTGAGAGATAGTGTAGAGTGGTCCTACCATTAGGCAAAGGGAGGGCTCTGTCTCAGGTGGCAAATGCGGGGGGGGGTGGAGAATGGCACTGAGGTGTTTTAGGACAAATCTCTGGACACTTACAGACAGAATGATGTGGGATAAGACTATCAATAGCTACAAGTCATGATTATTTGTTTATTATATTATTTATGATGGCTATATCCTACTTCCACTGACATGGGACGCAGGTGGCGCTGTGGTCGAAACCACTGAGGCTCTTGGACTTGCTGATCAGAAGGTCAGCGGTTCAAATCCCCATGATGGGGTGAGCTCCCGTTGCTCTGTCCCAGCTCTTGTCAACATAGCAGCTCAAAAGCACACCAGTGCAAGTAAATAAATAGGTACTGCTGTGGCAGGAAAGTAAACGGCATTTCTGTGCACTCTGATTTCCGTCACAGTGTTCCGTTGTGCCAGAAGTGGTTTAGTCATGCTGGCCACATGACCCAGAAAGCTGTCTGTGGACAAATGCCAGCTCCCTTGGCCTGAAAGCGAGATGAGCACCACAACCCCATAGTCACCTTTGACTAGACTTAACCGTCCAGGGATCCTTTACTTTCTTCTTCTTTTTACCTCCACTGACAAAGGTATACTACCAGTTGCTAGGAATCACAGGTGGGTAGAGTGATGCTATCCTCACATTTTGCTTGTGGGCTCCCCATGGACATCTGATTGTCCACTGGAAAAACGGGGTCTGGATCAGATGGGACTTTGGTCCAATCCTCCAGGGGTCTTCCTATGTTCTAAGCTAGCCAGCTGCCCTCAGACACAGTGAATGATGCCTTTCAGTCAGATCCTATCCATCAAATGGAAGGTGTTTCATCTTTTTGTTACAGACAGGCAACAAAATGCCCTGGGTTGCCCTGCAGAAAGTGGAGGATTCAACACTCCCAACCTACAACCTCTCTACCCTACAGGGGTGCCAGCTTGAATACAATATTGGAGGGGCACAGGTAAGCCCTACCCCACATAAGTGATCACAAGATGTGGGGCATGTAGACCATTTGAATGACGATTTCCAACTTGGGAGGGAGCTCAAGTATTTTATTGTGGGGGCCAAAGGGACCTTGGCCCTTAGAAGTTGGCTCCTATGCTACCCCACCACTTTACATGTAATTGGGAGAGACTAACATTTAAAGACACAGATCCACTGTTGCTACATATAGCTTAGTACTAAATCCCTTGTTATCAGTATAGATAGCAACATTTGGAAAGTTCTGGGGGAAATAGTATAGCTAGTACACTGTAGAAGCGAAGCATGTGGGCAGCAATTTATCTTGCTTTCCATTCACATAAGTGCTGAAAATGGCCATAGCTCTAGAAAGTTGAATCATAGAGTCAGAATAAATCATGCAAAAGTCATTCTGTGCTTTTCATTTGCATGTTTATTTGAAACCAAAGAAATAGATTTGTCGGTTGTTGTGGTTTGGCACAGATTCAGAACATCGTTGGCACAAAATCTACTGCTTTCTGGAGATGCACACAGTCAACAGATATTTGACACAATGCATTGAAGATATATCAACATGTTAAGAATGGACATACCCATGCAGATTCATTTCTGGGGCTTGGTTGTGCTTTTTCAAATTTGGGATCTCCTAGCCCACATGGGGGAGGATACTTAACTACATGCAAGTTCACATGGCTCACAGGAAGTGGAGTGATATCACAAAGTCATGATTGCCTGGGATCACATACTAGAGGATGTTTTTGAGAGAGAAAAGCAACGTGCCCAAACCACAGTAAATGGAAAACATTGGACAGGAGGATCCGTTGATCTGGCCCATACACATGGGGCAGGGATTGTCCACCTGGTGAATATTCCCAAATACAACATACCCAGATTACTACGAAAATACATTGGACATTAATATTACAATGCAGCCTAAACACATAAAATCCAATGCACATAGCTCAGATGTTATGACCAATTACCAAACTGATGGTGCAAAATTGGCCTATACATTGGAGAGTGTGTGTGTGTGTGTGTGTGTGTGTGTGTGTGTGACATTAGAAGAACATTGCAGTCATACATGTATGGATTGAGACGTTTGAGGTGGACTGGTCATGCCAGGTGGGTGGGAGCTCAGGTGTGCGCTGTATTCCTTCCACAGGCATGGATGACATCAGGAGAGAGGTTTCGTCCAATCCAGCCCATGGCAGTGGACAGGCACAACCCATCTGGAGAGGCATTGGGTTTGAAGTTTGTTTGCATTTTTAGATGACCGCTTTCATACGTTCATCCCTGAGGCATGAGTTTTCACAGCAGCAACTGAACCTCACGAAAACCCAAAACAATGTTCTGCACAATCACAACCTGCCTCTCTCTTTCTGTACACACATGCTATGCAATGGCCCTCTGAGAGTCAAGAAAGCAAGAAAAGTGAATCATGCAGAATCATGCATCGGGATACAGAAAGAACTTGAGTGATACAAATGCACTGGTAAATACTTGCTGATTGCTGCTCTGTGCCGATAAATGGTGCCTATTGAAACTTTGGAGAGGAGGAGATGTCTGCTAAACAGAATGCGGCTGTAGAATACTAACCAGGAAAGTGATTTGCACACAATTGGAAGGAATCCCCAAAGCTTTCCCTGGGCTGCCTCGATATATACTCACAACATGCACAAAATAAGTATGACATTCTCTAGAGAAATCCAATGTCCTTCAAAGGCGATGGGAGCACAGAGTACCAGTCAGTAACATGTACTCTATCTGTATGATTATTTATATTACTATACTATATACTGAAGTTAAATGTGATGCATTTCGCAGGTATATCGTCCTCTGAACAGAGAAATAATGGCAAACTTGTTTGTTTATTTTGCTTCCTGTTTCTGAAGGTTGTATCGTTAATTTAATGACTATTGCTTTGGTTACTGTCACTGAAGCCCATTGAGGGCAGGTTTGTGCCTTGATGTGACTGCTTTATGTCTCCACTTCACTCTGGGAAGGTTTTCACATGTGAAACTAAAAGGCACCACTGAGCTTTTTGTCGGGAATCAAGCCCATATCAGGAGAAACTGACAACTCTCCCAGGCACCCGGCTTGATCTCCTGTTGACCTCCCTGTCTACTTTCCCCAGCAGGATCCAGGGAGAGGTCGCAATAGGCAATCCTTCTCAGCATGAGAAGAACACACCCCCTCTTTCCTGCCCCCCCCCGAGCAGCGGAAAGAGACAGACAGAAACGTATTTACATGCCTTTATTTCTGTCTTTGCAGCGTTACAAAAAACATGACTGCTTTCTTCAAACTCCAGCAGTCGAGAGAGACAAACACTTCCTGTACAGCTCATATTACACTCTGAGCTAATTCCGGTGCCCTCTGCACTGTGAATTGACTGCCCCTCTGTTTCCCACGGAACAGTCCCAACATTCCATCATGTGATGTTTTCAATCTACCAGCAGCTTGCAGCTGCATTGCTTCTATATCGTAACACTTTTCTCCTGCAAGTTGTGCTACGTGTGAACCCTGTTGTTAAACTGAATGTGCATCACGGCATCACATTTTCCATCACAGAACAATCCAGTCCTCAAGTGTGGATAGACAATCACTCCACCCTAAATGCATGTGCTTTGCATGCCAATGGAACGTGGGTGCCTGTCTGGTCAGGTAATTAGTTTATCTAGTCCAGCAATTCCTACATGTCTGGATAGGCATGCCTAAGCAGAAATGTTTTTAGCGAGGGCACAATAAATGCACCTGCCTGATGTCAAAAGGCAGGGAGTTCCAATGTGTGGGTGCAGCCACACAACCATTTTCTTGCAAAACCAGAATAGGTATTATGGGGTACCTGTAGCAGTGCCAGTTCCACAGATCAAAGTTGTCACAGAGGCATATGAGGCAAGGCGATTTCACAAGTAAACTGGTCCCAAGATGTTAAGGGCTTTATATACTAATTGTGACCCCTTGAACGTGGCTCAACAGCAAATTGGCAAACAGGTGTCTGAGTAGAGGTGCTGTATGCTGACAGGGTCTCACTCCTGTCAGCAAACTTGCAGCAGTATTATGCTACAAAGGCTCATCCACACTTCTGCTTGTTCCTTGCCTCAGAAGCATGTCTCAGAGCAGTTTTCCGTTTGCCCTGTTCCTTTTTCAGGGAAAACACAATCTTTAGAAATAAATCAGAACCAATGGCCACCTTCCGGAAACCTGAATTGCATTAAAGAGTGAGATTCCCCTGGAGAAAACAGTGTGCCAATAGGAAGTATGGATAAGCCTTCATTATTGTTGATTAGTCATTTAGTCGTGTCCGACTCTTCATGTCCCCATGGACCAGAGCATGCCAGGCACTCCTGTCTTCCACCACTTCCCGCTGTTTGGTCAAACTGGTGTTCATAGCTTCGAGAACACTGTCCAACCATCTCGTCCTCTGTCATCCCCTTCTCCTTGTGCCCTCAATCTTTCCCAACATCAGGGTCTTTTCCAGGGAGGCTTCTCTTCTCATAAGGTGGCCAAAGTATTGGAGCCTCAGCTTCAGTATCTGTCCTTCTAGTGAGCACTCAGGGCTGATTTCCTTAAGAATGGATAGGTTTGATCTTCTTGTAGTCCATGCGACTCTCAAGAGTCTCCTCCAGCACCATAATTCAAAAGCATCAATTATTCGGTGATAGCTGCAGCTATTGGATCAAGTGCAAAGTAAGCCCCACAGAATAAAGCCATGTTTACTGAACAAAGTATGGATCCACTCTAAGCTAGAGACTCACTGTTGGACAAATCACAATCTCTCAGGCTCAGTTTCATTTCAGTAAAGCAGGGTTATACAGTGACCTGATTCGCGGGTCCTTGGTGTGAGGAACAACATTTTTACATTAAAAAATGATGATTTGGTTTTAATAAATTGCCCCCAACTCTCCCCCACCCCTCTCTCTCACACACACTGAAAGAATCCTAACCAATGCATAAAGGATTATTACATCCTTTCCACCCCAGCTAGTCTTAAGGGAAAACACTAAAATGTTTCTAGGCTTGTGAGGAAGGGAAAAAAGCAAGGATGTTAATGGATTCCGTTTTCAAACACCTTTATTCCCTGTGATGACAGATAGCTGAGATGTTATTACGTTGCCAGATACTTCTGGAGGTTAACAGTTTAGGGACACATTTTGTTTGCAAATTGTCAGAACGATTAAGTTGCTGTGTTTGCAAGGAATTTAGCAGAGCAAGAAAAGCTTTGAGCTTGCCCTCTTTAACCATAGAAGTAATCCCTAGGCTATTCATATCTGGCTGCCCTCATGATAGGAGAATCCTCATATCGCTAGCAGATGGGAAAGGAAGAGGAAACCCATAACCTCCAAACTGCTGATGCGTGGTGAAAAAGAATAAGTTATTTATTCCCGTGATGCTCCCCAACCACTCATCCATCAGGTGAATGTATCCCAGAAGCTCATGGTGAGCGAAATCTCTTCAAGGATGAGGCCCAGAGAACAGGAAGGGATGTACCACAAGGGAGCAAAAGAAAGATGTCTGTGTGCTGGTGAGCAGGCAAGCTAGCCCCTGACAAGTTGTGCAAACAATGAGCCAATGAGGCATGTAATTATTACATAGTGTGGAATGTGAAGCTGTGAGGAGATAAAATAGGGGTCTGGGCCTTATGCACTGGAATGAGCTCCTCTGGAGAAACCTTTCAATTACATGAATGTAATAAATACTGACTCTGTGTGGGGGCCATATAATTGGTGTGAGGACTTTCGCCTCTACAGACTCAAAGTGTGATGTCAATACCCCTCACCTCAGATTAGCACACCAAAAAGCCGTGTGCTGCTCTGTCCATCTGTTGTTGCTGTGCTTTTCTCTTCAGATACAACTCTGTCATCTCCTATGTCTCTATTTTTCTGTAAGTCAAAGGTTTTGCAAGAAATGATGCTGTTCAAAAACTGGAAGAACTCTGGGTTGTTGCTGTTAAAACATATCTGTGGAAGATTTTTTTTTTTAAGCTTTATGTTGGTATTATTATTTTCCGAAATTCTTTTAACAACAACAACAAAAGGCCCACAAAGCTCTCGAGAACTCTGCAGGCAGCATTTTAGACAACTTCGCAATGTAAGGCCTTCTGGAGGCCTCTTCAGAAGACACAAAAATACCCTGGAGAGGAAAGGCTGGTGTGAGGCTACAAATAATGTTTTCTTTAAGAAGGAGGGGGGGAGAGATTACAGGTAAGAATAAATAATATTTGGCAACCTCTTTTTTAAGGTGAGAAAGAGCAGGGGAGAGAGAAAAAACATTCACCTCCCTTCAAGGGATGATGGAGAAAAGTTAATACCTAAGAGAGGGAAACTGGAGATTGTTTATGTATGTGACAACAGCAGCAAGAATTTTATTAGCACAGGTATGGAAAACAGAGAAAACAGCAACAAAGGAAGAATGGCAAGTCAAGATTATGGACTATGCGTAACTAGCTAAGCTGACAAAGAGGATACATGAGAGAGACAACATAGATTGCAAAAAGGATTAGGAACCATTTATAAACTATATAAAAGGACAGTATAAAGTTTTGGACCCACTGGCAGGTTTTGACTAAACTTTCACAACTATATAAGAGGTAAAAACAGCAGGTTATAGAATTTGTTTAATAAATCAATATGGAAATACGGGGAAAGCCAAAGAGGGGGAGGGGAGAAATATGGATATATAAATTATTCAATTAAGATTTGTGGAAAATTTGTTGTTACAATTTGAAAATTCAATAATTTTTTTTTTTAAAAAAAAGAGAGAGAGAGAAAAGTTAATACCTCCCCCCCCAAAAAAAAAACCCCAATCCTGGATGTATTTCTCTGCAATTTGACATGCATAATTGATTCCAAAGTGTCTCCTAATCCATTAGATTTCTCCAAGTTTGGCCAAAGGAAAAAAGTTATAGCAGATTTTAGATTCCCCATTATATAGTGAATGAGGACCTGCATTCTTACACAGAATGCTCAGAACCCAAATTACCATTCAAAGCAAAGAAAGCACAGAATGGCTCAGGAAAATAATTTTAAAAAACAAAAACCCACAGATATAAGATGAATATTCTGTTCCATTCATACTTCTAATAAATGTGTCACCTCATAGCAATTCTAGGTGGTGCAGACTTTCCTTGCAGTGGAATAGCTATGATGCCCTTTTCTGGCTTGAAAGGATGGTGGTAAATCACTTGTCACAACTGACTTAATTTATTTGAGAGTAGTGCTCTCTGGGAAAGATGATTTTAGGTCCATCTGAGAGCTCGCAATGAATGTTCAACCACCTACACCAGGGCCACAAAAGATGTTGCTGCCTGTCTTTTCTAATATGAAGCATGGCACATACGTAAGCCTTAGGATAACTACCAAGGTCTGAGTTCCAAGGTGAAATAATGACCTTTTTCTTGCTCATCCTTAACATAAATATTGGAGATATCACTACTTCATTCTTCATTCATAGGCAGTTCAGGCAGGAGACCAGCAAGCTATGGGGAGTAGAATGGGGAGATAACTAAGTAACAGCTAAATACAGAGACCCAATAGAAATATCTGGAAGGACAAATTTGATCTATGGGCCCAAGGTCCCTCATCCTTGGTATGTACAACTGCATGAGGATAACTTGCATTTTTGCAAGAGAAAAGGGTTGAACTGGGCGCAGAACTGAATAAATGTCCAACTACCAGCTTCTCTCCTATTGGGCTATGAAGCCCATGTGGTTCTTCCACTCAATCCCTTCTGGAGAAAATCACCTAAGAGTTCTTTAAGCAGAATGTGGAGGAGGCGGCGGGGGTGTTCCTGTCATGGAATTCTACTCAATATTGATCCAGAGCAAATTCCAATGTATAGTTAGCAGAGTAAAAACTTAAACATGTTGCAGGATTCCCAAAAATAGACCAGGGACAATTAATATTTCATCCAGTAGAGCTTTGCAGTGGTACCTCGGGTTACGTACAGACACTTCAGGTTACATACACTTCAGGTTACAGACTCCACCAACCCAGAAATATTACCTCAGGTTAAGAAATTTGGTTCAGGATGAGAATAGAAATCGTGCTCCAGCGGCGCAGCAGCAGCAGGAGGCCCCATTAGCTAAAATGGTGCTTCAGGTTAAGAACAGTTTCAGGTTAAGAACAGACCTCTGGAACAAATTAAGTACTTAACCCGAGGTACCACTGTACTGCTACTGAAGGCAAATGAGCATAATGGTCACAAATCAAATACATTCACGATTGGCACTGTCCATAAGAAATCCAGTTGCAGCAGACTTAACTTAAACTTACAGTATCTTATAAGTCTAAACCATAACACTAAGCATACTATGTACACAACACCACACGAGAAGGAAGAGAGAAAGAAAGTGAAAGTGAAACCCAGGCTTCTTCTGGCCTTACTTTTATACAGTGCTCCCCCCCCCCAAAAAAATGTTTAGGCCAGGGTACTCTCATTTTCCTACTCATATT
This sequence comes from Podarcis liolepis, assembly GCF_965112155.1. Classification (NCBI taxonomy): domain Eukaryota; kingdom Metazoa; phylum Chordata; class Lepidosauria; order Squamata; family Lacertidae; genus Podarcis; species Podarcis liolepis. Next base: position 85,570,532 of record NC_139556.1, read on the forward strand.
GAAATACTGCCTCTCAATGAGGCCAAACTTAGATTCACAAAATGTTTAGGGGTAGGCATACCCCTATGTCTCCCCCCCCCAAAAAAACGCACTGCTTTTATAGCAGTGACCTTGTCTGACAGAGATAACAGATCCAGTTTAAGCCAGCTGTACTCAGCTTCTCTGAAGGTATAACCCACACATCATGAACCTTCTGCTTGTTTCTTTCACACAGAGAAGCATCCAGAACCCTCTTGAATTAAGCAGAATAGGAAAGATCTCTACACATCAGATCAATACTTTCTATACTAAGAAATGCAAACTGACAGGTTTGTCATGGTGGAGGAGAATGTATCCCTACTTTGAAGTTACATACATACATCATTTATTTGTATGCCGCCTTTCCCTAGGTCAAATCATGCTCAGGGTGTCTTACAACAGGGGGGAAAACACATCATTACAAATATAATAAAAGTAGCTGTAAACAATAAATAAAACACATCAAAATGTATACAACCAAACTGAAACAATTTCCACATAAATCATAAGGTCAAAAAGGAATATCAAAAACAGCAACAACACACACCCCAAAAATATTCCACCCCAAGAGCCTTTCAGTAGCCTCAGCTATTGTAGATGGAGTCATATACCTTCCAATTGTCCCGTATTAAGCAGGGCATCCTGGAATCACAGAAGTGAATCCTGGTTTTGGTTTGCATCCCAGAATGTCCCATTTTTTGTTATGGTGCTCATCTGCAGGGTTGCACCACAGCACCTTCTGGTCCCTTCTGACTCATGCCAGAGCACCAGAGCGGAAGGCACTCTGGCGTAGCTTCTGACATCCCAATTTTGGGGGACAAAAATGTTGGAGGGTGTGGAGTCAACCAGGGCCCCACCTTCCTAGTCCAGGTGGGGAAAGTCCTGCAAGGCAGGAAGCAGGTCTTCCAGGGCTCACAGCCAAGATGGTCTCTCGGGAACACTAGCGTACATAAAATGCTTTGAAAACTTAGTGGAATTACAACATCAAAAGCAACACGCAATGGCTTCTGGCTATTGCCTGTGAAAAACTTTGCTTGTCTCTTGCCCTGTGCTCTCCATAGTTGCTGCTCAAAAGCATGCTTGAAAAATGTGGGGGGGGGATAAATTGCTCCCTATAGTTTCTGCGGCAGCCTAAGTTGCCTAGGCAACCATCTAGAGTTGCCTTGTGGTAAGGCTAGGCATGAGCCAGCATTGCTGTGGACTTGGACTGCAATCCTGAAAGCAACGCAACACACACATGCACGCCACACGGACACACAAAACATTCAAAAGTAGCACAGTGCACTTCAGTTCACTCATCACCAGCAAGTGGATTTGGAGCTGCGACCACAGTCTATTTTCAGTTGATTCCTTACACTTGAGCATCTGACAGGGGGAAAGAGCTGTATCATTCTGTCTAATAGATCACTCAAGGTGCTGAGTGCTGAGTGAACTGAAGAATCAAGAACATGCTCAACAGCCAATGAATGTTGCGGGTTACTTGTAAATGGAAACTGTGGTTAGACTGTAGTATTCTGAGGGAAGCCATGGCTGGCTGGTGGGAGCACTCCTGTGAGGAGGTAAGGGCGTTGCAGTTCCTACTTCTTATTCCAGGAAATAAGTCAGTGTGGCATAGTGGTTAGAGAGTCAGACTAGACCTGGGAGACCAGGGTTCAAAAACTTCCTGGCCCTTAATGACCCACCCAAGCTGGCCATTGAATCCTTCTGGGCAGGAAGGAATATCATGGGCTTCCTGTTGCAACCAAACCTTGCTTGAACAACATGGTGTTGCTGCGCTCGGGTATGTTTCTGTAACTTTGGCCCTGTAATCTTTGGTCCTGTTGGCTTAACACACACCTTCCAGCTCTTGTGCCCTGGCTCATAAAAAAGATAAAGATGCATTATTCCCTCAAAAAGGGGAATAGGGAATTCAGGTAGTAAGTGCTGACAGGACTGAAGAAACACGTGCATGCTCAGTTACCATGAAATGATGAGCATTAGTTGGTATTAGTCTGGCAGAGTGTGTGAGAGAGTAATTTAGTGGTTACTTTAGTGTTATCCCATGACATTAGCATTAGCAGGAAACAAAATCTAGGATATAGCTCTGCAAATGAAGGGATGGGGCTACACACAAAGGAGTAAGTTTGATTCTAGGTGATTGAGGTCCTCAGACCCACTTATTAACATTGACAAGACTTCAGTAGTGCCCCTAGATGCTTGCCATTCAGGCTTATAAGAAAAAGTAAAGCACGGTACTTGGGGATACCACTGAAAAGGGAAGGACCTGTCTACTCCTAATGCCAAGAGTCCCAGGGACAGTCCTTTGTAGTGTGCAAATTGAGAACCAGTGTGTTGTAATGGTTAGAGTACAGTGGTACCTTGGGTTACAGACGTTTCAGGTTACAGACTCCGCTAACCCAGAAATAGTACCTTGGGTTAAGAACTTTGCTTCAGGATGAGAACAGAAATCGCGTGGTGGTGGTGCGGCAGCAGCGGGAGGCCCCATTAGCTAAAGTGGTACCTCAGGTTAAGAAGAGTTTCAGCTTAAGAACGGACCTCTGGAACGAATTAAGTTCTTAACCAGAGTTACCACTGTTTCAGACTAGGCCCTGGGAAACAAAGCTTCAAATTCTCACACAGCCCTGAAGCTCTCTGGGTGACCTTGGACTTTTCAGCCTAACCAACCTCATGGGTTTGTTGTGGAGATTAAATGAAGAAGGGGAGAACCACGCATACCACCTTGAGCTCCCCGGTTAAAAGGTGAGCTGTATAAATGCAATAAGTAAATAAACAATAAGTCCCCCACCAATACACAAACACTCTCATAATGATGCACACTTTGTTGCTAAATGAGCGTTAACAACACCGCTTGCTTCTAATATAAGTTCGTCTTCGCGTGCTGCTTAATTTCTAGTGAAGGTCAAAAGGAGCTTTGCTTTGGGACAAGCCTGCAGGCTCTGGCCTGGTGCGCTTTGAAATGCCACCTTCTTTACAGCATGGGTTATACGTCAACGAATGATCTGACTGGCACTCTTCTGGAACCAAAGCACCTTCAGACATTAATATTAATTCTCCCTGTGTTACCTCCAGGACATGTTCAGACAGACTAACGAACCTGCAAGTACAAAGAGCTGTGCGTCGATGATGAGGAATGGTGCTGCTGGTGGTGGTGCCGGGGAGAGACATTTATGCCCTGAGGGGCATCTTGCAATGCAAGTATGATGTTTACTGTGCACGCTCCAGTGCTGCATAGTGTTGTGTTTCAGCTGCTGTTGCTTGCTGACTGAAAGCTCTCTGGTAAAAATAGCTTCTGCCTCTTGGGAAATCAGGATGTCTTCCCACTTATTGCAGACCCAACTAGCCTGGGGCATACTGAAACTTCCCTCTCTTCTCCACTCCTCCTCAACCCATATGAACATATTCTTCCCATTTGAAAAAAGGCCTGCCTCTTTCTACCTTAAATGCAAAGGCAGATTTAGATATCTTTTGGGTGCCTCCTGTTTTTAAGTCTTTAAGATGCCACATCCTCCTGTCTGTCTGTCTCTCTCATGTGCACACAGCACTAACATCAGAGGTGAGTATCACAGGTATGTGTCATTAGAGAGCGGGGAGAAATTTCATTGGCCTTGTATTTCAATGCGATTCTTTCAAATTCACACTTTCTGAAATGTTTAAATCCTTCAAAATGTGCACTTCTCTGAATTTTGCAGAGCAGATTTCCAACTAAGAAATGTGTGCATTAGGGGATGGTGCATACAGAAACACATGTATTCGTGAAAATATTGTGCGCAAATCCAGATTAAAATGCTGCCCTGGGGTGGGGGTGGGGAGACATTTTAAAATATTAGAGACTGATGCATAAATGTGACAAACTGAATTTAAGATTGGAAAAATGAAAAACTGACAGATTTGTCCATTCCTACCTGCCATGCCACAGCAAGTGTTCCCACTGTTGACTGTTTGATAGGGCCAGCCGAAGACATTTTGGTGCAAGAAGCCAACCACAAAATTGTGCCACACAAACCTTGCCAGGGAAGAAGGGGTGAGTGAATATCTCCATCAGGAGCAAGGGGAGGGATAAAGATCTACTTCAGGAACAAATGGGGAATAAAGAGATACACTGGAAACAATGGTGGGAGAGACCAGCAGCCCCTCCTATTCACCAAGTTGCTCTCTGCTGCTTAGCCATCCCTAACTTACAGATGTGGTATATGAATAAAATGTGGTAAATAAAATGGCACACTGCCCCTTATCATAAGTTGGTTTTGGGTAATGGGAATCCAGGCTTGACAACTGTAATTCGCTCTACGCGGGGCTGCCCTTGAAGCTCTCCCAGAAACTCCAGCTGCAGCGAAGCTCCTCATGGGGTCCCTGCCATGGGAGCATATTCACCCAGTGCTTTTCCAGCTGCACTGGCTCCCAGTGGAGTACAGGGTCAGATTTAAGGTGCTGCTTTTGACCTTTAAAGCCCTTCACAGCCTAGGACCCTCGTACTTATGGGACCACCTCTCCCGGTATGGCCCGCGGAGGACCTTAAGGTCCATAAATAGCAACACCCTAGAGGTCCCGAGCCCTAAGGAAGTCAGATTAGCTTCAACCAGAGCCAGGGCCTTTACAAGACTCGGTCTCATGAGACCAGGGCCCTGCAGGACCTGATTTCTTTCTGCAGGGCCTGTAAGACAGAGTTGTTCCACCTGGCCTTTGGCTTGGAATCAATTTGATCCCCTTCCCCTCTTTCCTTTTTCCTTTCTCCTTCTGTGATGGAACTCCTATTTGGGGACTTCCCTGGCTTTTTTCTGGCCCACGTAGGACCAGTCTGGATAGTTGGCCTTGGTGAAGATTTGACGTTTTCATCCCCCAAAAAAGCTTTTGATTTGAGTTTCTACTGAAATGAGGCTGCATTTTAATGTTGTATTTTAATCTTGTTTTTAAGTTGTATTTTAATCAATTGTTTTTATGCCTGGTGTTAGCCGCCCTGAGCCCAGTTTTGGCTGGGGAGGGTGGGGTATAAATAAAACTTCTTCATGGCAAAGTACTGTATCTGACAATTTTCACATTGCCAAAATAAGGGCATGAGATGAAGAAGTTGAAGTGGGCTGAGTCAACTTCACACAGCTCCCTGCATGGAGGAGCACCTGTGGGAATAGGTCTACAGCATGCAAAAAGAAAGTAAGATTCTTGCTCTGGAGAAGAGAGGTGCCCAGAAGTTGAGGTTTTCCTTGCCATCTCCGCAATGAGCAGTACCTGCTATCTAGATGGAAATAATATGCGCACAAGAGTGCTGCCTTTCTTACTAATGTTGCTGAATTGTATAAAGCTTCTGCTCAGAATGCAAATTTGGAGCATTTTTAAAGTGCTCAAGGATTCTGAAATGGCTCATCTGTCCCAATAATTCTTCTCCAACCTGGGTTGCAATTTCAGCTGGGAAACAATTGCAGTGGGGGACAGCAGCAACACTGGCAAGAAGGAATATTCCTCCCCACCTTCTTCCTCCGTCTGGTAGGTGAGGGCTAGCAGTGGCCAGAGTGGTTGACAAATCCTTTTTCTTTTTCTTTTTCTGAGCCCTTGTTATGTACTGAGTTGAACAGGATCCAAAATGCAGCAGTCTGATTGGTCCTAGAACAATAGGATCCAAAATGCAGCAGTCTGATTGGTCCTAGAACAATAGGATTCAGAATGCAGCAGTCTGATTGGTCCTAGAACAATGCAGCAGTATGATTGGTCCACAGGAGCCACCCAATCCAGCTCCAGGTGGAAGTTAATCCACAACCTGATTGGCCTACAGGAGAATCCCGGAATTAGCCAATCACGTGCAGCCCATTGTGTAAATAATGTATATGAAGCAGATATTGTGGGGGAACTTCCATTCCTCCTCACCACTATGAGCTGAATAAAGAGCATGAAATCCACTCTTGACTCCGAGTATATTTCAGTCCACATCGGACTTAAAGGATCTATTCACTGCTAGCTACTTACTAGCCATAATACTGTAGCTATTCTCTGCCTCCATGGTGGAAGGAAGTAACACTCCTGAGTATCAGTTGCTGGAAACCACAGGAAGGGAGAATGCTCTTGTTCTCAGGTTCTGCTTTAGGGTCTGTCACAGACATTTGGGTAGCCACTGTGAGAACAGGATGTTGGGCATCATCCATTAAACTTTTCTTATGCTCACATTTTTGAGGAGGTGGAGCGCACATTGCCACCCTTCTCTGCTGAAACTTCTGTGGCATCACTCATTTGATCTATGGACTCGAGCACTGATAGTGGTGATTAGTTTTTCTTCCTTTCCTGTTTTCAAGTAGTAAGAGCTTGAGAGAGAGAAAATAGGTCATAGCAAAGGGGAGGAAAGAAAAGAAAAAGGAAATATGTTGTGTAATATGGATCACAGATATAGATCTAGCAACCCACAATATCCTCCGCAGGTATCCAAGATGGAGGTTTTATGTAAGTGCCCTCAGCAGGGGCTAGGATAACTTCTAAAAGCAGGTGTGTTTTTTTTTCTTTTCAAGAAAGTGCAGCTATGCTCTCCTGTCTCGTTGCATTAAGTTACATGTGACGCATCATGTTAAGTTACAGTGCATCATGTTGGTGCAAAGAGTGAAAAAGCCAAACTGGAGTAACATGATGTGACAGACAGCATTTAGAAAGGAAAAAAAATACTTGCTTATTTGGCTTGGATACCAGCTATCACTTTGAATCAAAGCATGTTGTTGAAAACAAAGCTGGCAGATGGAGGTGAATGGTTAAGTTTTTTTGGTTTACATTGCAAGCAGCAATACCTGATGTTAATTTGGGGCGCGATCTTGGCGCGATCTTGGCGCGAACCCACCAGTCATCCCTCTGTGAGATGTCTTAGTATTGTTTCATTTTAAAGAAATTGAAATTAACCCATTCCATCCAGTTCCTACACTTCTGTATTGCTAAGTGCCCAGGGTTGTTCTTTAGCAGCATATTTGCAATGCAAGCCTGTATAGGTGTACTCAGGAGAAAAATAAAGGCCAGCTAATTGCACAAAATTATATTTCTTTAAACCACTATATATTATGAGTATAATTTGTCAAAGAGAGAGAGCATGCCAAGCCCTACATGGTACGATATTTATACAGCATAATTTTCTAAAAATTAAAGCATAAGCATTTTTATACAACTATATACATTGTTGTGTGTATTTGTTTATATGCTAGCTATTTTGGGAAACTAGGAGTGTATATTGTTACAAGTTTGCCGGTGCCAGACCATTATAATCTCTCAAATCAACAAATGTTAGAATGTAGTTAAGGCTTGGGGCGCTAAATTGTGCACTAGACAGTTTTAATCTCTGGAGTCAGCAAATGTCAAAAGCTAAATAAATCCGTCTAGTTTCCCATGCAGCGATAGCCTGGGTGATGGACCATTAGGAGAACAAAGTTCCTGGAACCCCTGGAATCTCACACTATTTGGAGATTGTGGCGGTGTGCAGCAATATACATAAAATATGTATATAATATTAAAAGGGCTCCATTTGTTGCCAGACAACAAATGGGTGGGGCATTTTCCTCAACAGATAAAGCCAGAGTTTAGACTAGAGAGTTAGAAGCAATGTGAGCTAGCAGTTTAAGGTAGTACAGTGATGGCCAAACTTGGCCCTCCAGCTGTTTTGGGACTACAATTCCCATCATCCCTAGCTAACAGGAACAGTGGTCAGGGATGATGGGAACTGTAGTCCCAAAACAGCTGGAGGGCCAAGTTTGGCCATCACTGAGGTAGTGAGTAGGAGTGATGTCACCAAGGGGGGGGGGAGCAGCGAGCTGAATTAGAGAGGTAGAGCATGATGTTGTATGAGAACCAGTAAGGTATAGTGGTTAACAGCAGTGGACTTGTAATCTGGTGAACCAGGTTCACTTCCCCGCTCCTCCACATGCAGCTGCTGGGTGACTTTGGGCTAATCACACTTCTCTGAAGTCTCTCAGCCCCACTCACCTCACAGAGTGTTTGTTGTGGGGGAAGAAGGGAAAGGAGATTGTTAGGCGCTTTGAGAATCATTAGGGAAGTGATAAAGTGGGATATTAAATCCAAACTCTTCTTCTATGTCTGTTTGAGTCCAAGGCTGTGGCTATGGGAGAAGCAAGACCCTCTTGGGGTGTTGATGCTGTGAATCCCTCCATTGTAAGCTCAGGTTGTATATATGTGTAAATAAACCATATATCTTAAGGACATAACAGTCTTGACTATGCTTCATTTCCCCAAGGAGGGTTGCCATATCTTGAAGAGCAAAAAAGAGGATACATTTGCTGACTTCTGTTTTTAACTATGGATCACTATGACGACTCTCATGTTACGTATACCCATGAAAAAGAGGACATGTCCTGGAAAAAGAGGACATATGGCAACATAAGTCCTGTCCTGGGTAAGTTCCTGGAACCCCTGGAATCTCACACTACTTGGAGATTGTGGCGGTGTGCAGCAATATACATAAAATATGTATATAATATTATATACATTATTAATGTATACAGCTGCTGGCATCCGTCTGTCTCAGGAGACAATGGAGGAGTGAGCCTTTGGGGATGAGGTCAAGCTGTTGGAATAAATATGTATATAATATCCTATACACAGTGTGCAAGAATTGTTCCTATTGTACTGTTATTAGTAAAAACAAACAAACTTCTAACTGATATAGGAACTGGGGGGGGGGGGCGACTGTGGGATTCTAACGCCTATGATATTTTTAGTGGAATTTGTAAAAGAAAAAGCCCACATGAGAAAAATCCATACAGAAAGAAAGCTTGACATCAAAATTTCCAGAAATTCCTACTGTTGGCAGGGGATCGGACTAAATGGCTTTGAAAACCCTTCCAACTCTCTGATTCTGCATTTTATCATATTAAAATTGGTGTATCTGAATTCCAAGAGGGTTTGAGTACATTCAGATGTGGTGTTTATAGCACTCTGCCTCATTCCCTAATGTCCCTTTCACACAGCTATACCTGTTGCATTATGGAACTGTGGCTTTTTGCTGATGAGCCATGATAGATTTCATTCATACCAGTGAGCATGGTGTGTCACAAAAGCGGTTGCCATCAGACATGCTGCTATCTTCTATGTACATGCAGGTATGCCTCATGATTCACCCATGAAAGTGGCTGGAAAGACTAGTATGCCAGAACACCGCCCCAGATTTCAACACATGGCATGATCCATGAAAACTGGGGGGAAATTACAGTGCAAATTTCTGGGCTATGCGGGCTGCAAATTGTTTTTTCTTCTTCTTCTTCTTCCTAAAAGCAAGCCGGAAGAAATATCAACAACCTCAGATATGCTGATGACACAACCCTGATGGCAGAAAGTGAGGAGGAATTAAAGAACCTTTTAATGAGGGTGAAAGAGGAGAGTGCAAAATATGGTCTGAAGCTCAACATCAAAAAAACTAAGATCATGGCCACTGGTCCCATCGCCCCCTGGCAAATAGAAGGGGAAAAAATGGAGGCAGTGACAGATTTTACTTTCTTGGGTTCCATGATCACTGCAGATGGTGACAGCAGTCACGAAATTAAAACATACCTGCTTCTTGGGAGAAAAGCAATGACAAACCTAGACAGCATCTTAAAAAGCAGACATCACCTTGCCAACAAAGGTCCGTATAGTTAAAGCTATGGTTTTCCCAGTAGTGATGCATGGAAGTGAGAGCTGGACCATAAAGAAGGCTGATCACCGAAGAATTGATGCTTTTGAATTATGGTGCTGGAGGAGGCTCTTGAGAGTCCCATGGACTGCAAGAAGATCAAACGTATCCATTCTTAAGGAAATCAGCCCTGAGTGCTCACTGGAAGGACAGATCCTGAAGCTGAGGCTCCAATACTTTGGCCACATCATGAGAAGAAAAGACTCCTTGGAAAAGACCCTGATGCTGGGAAAGATTGAGGGCACAAGAAGGGGACAACAGAGGACAAGATGTTTGGACGGTGTACAAACATGAGTCTGATCAAACTGTGGGAGGCAGTGGAAGACAGTAGTATCTGGTTTGCTCTGGTCCATGGGGTCATGAAGAGTCGGACACGACTGAACAACTAAACAACAACAACAAAATCAAGTCACCCAGAAATGAAGACTAAACTGCCACTTTATTCTGCTGGACTTCCGGAAGTGGCTTTATAATGTGTGGAAGAGCAAATGAAATGCATTACTTAACAGGTTGGGAAATGCTGGGAAGATACAACAAACTGTCATATGAATGAAGCCTTTGGAGAGCTATAGCTGCATCCCATTCTGCCATGAAGGAGTGCTTGGGTCTGTTATGGAGTCTGTTAGGGAGAGTGAGTTCCAAATATGCACTGAAACACCTGGACATGGACAATGTAGCAAGCAGAGGTGGAGTAGAGCAAACAAAAATGAAACCCTTTCCAGGCATTCATTAGAGTGTCACACACAAAAAAGCTTGTGTGGGTAGTATCTCCCCTGACATGTGTGGGTTCCTCAAAATATCTGCAGGGAGCTCTCTCTCACAGACATTCAAATGCACATGCCAGGTTCAGGATACGTCCTGCTGCCCCCGTTGAGGAATGCCTGAAAAGGGCTTAGGTCAAATGGGGAAACAAGTGGGAAGAGGGAGTTGATGGAGAGCAAGGAGATGGTGCCAAGAAACAATGCACTGAAAAGGTTGTGCTGAAAATGGAAAAAGATGGCATCACGTTTCCATCAATAGCCCCATCCATTGTCAGAAAATGCAACATCTGGCTATGATGTTTCTGGCTGCTGAGAGTAGGTGGGTGATGAGCTCTTTGTGATGTGAGTGGGCATTTTTATCTTGGAAGTTGTTTAGTAGGACCAGTTCTGGGGTGAAACATCATAGCCAGACACTGGAGAGACCTGTCAAGCGTAAGCATGGACCAATGGTACCAAATAGTATGGGAATCAGCCTTACTAGAAAAATTAACCAATGAACTGAAACTGACATGGGGACAAATGGAAGAAGAGGTATGGCTCCCTTTTATCACATACACAGCCCAACAAGACAATGACAAGAATCCACCAACAGCATACGAATCAATATGGCTAACCTGATTCAAAAACACCCACCCACCCCACTCACACATGAAAACAAAGTTCACCACAGCCAATCGCAAACAAACAACCACACCCTAGGCCAGCCCCAACCTCTCTCACCACCAAAGGAACACAAACAAATAGTAAAGAGAACCCGCACAAGTGACGCTGACACAACCCCTCCCAACATATATTAAGTAAAATGCAATCATCGCCACCTGACTCCACCCCCACCCACCATGGCCCCCTCCACCTCTTTCCCACTTTTCTTCCTAATGTAACACTAATGTCTCAACAAATGAAACTGATCTGTAGAAAATGTAACTTGAAAAAAGAGACATTGCACATACTTTTGTAAACCAAGAAATCTTTAATAAAAAATACATTAAAAAAGAACAAGCAAATGAATCAAGTAAAGAAAAAAGAATTCAACATCTCTGTCTTGCTTTCCATCTACCTCAGCATTGCCTACACTGAATGGCAAGCAGCCAGGATTTCAAGCAGGGGATGTCCTCAGATCTACCTGGAGACTGACCTTCTGCACTCAAAGCAGGTGCTCTACCACTGGAGTGTCATTGCCTTCCTTAGCTATATGCTAGCATGGCAATGTGACTGTGTCCAGAGCGACTCGGTTATCCAACCTCAGTGTTTCCCACCTACTCCCCAAATATGATCGGCACCGGAAAACCTCAAGTCAGCATTTGCAAAAAAGACCTGAGATCTGAATAGCAGAAAGTCAGCTCTAGCTGGGATGTTGGCTGCCACATTGCAAAGGGTTTATTTGGATGTAGAAACTATGCAGTACTACCTCCCAAGATAGGTCACATCTCTGTAGTATATTAAAATGTTAATATTCATCTGTAATTGCCTTATGCATCGGTTAAACTGTTCCGACAGGATTACAGAGCCCATTGGACATTTGCCGGAATAATGAAATGAGTACAAGCAAATCCCATCCTTTGGAAAGGTGCAAGTTTATGATGGTTGAAACTGGAAGAAAACAAATCTCAAAAGGTACAAAACAAGTAGATAGGAATGAGCCTTCACGTTTTTCTATCTATAGGGAATGTGGAAAGAAACTTGGTAACAACACAGTGCTCCGAATTATCAGGATGGATTGGGATAATTATTCATAAATCAAAAAGAGTCCAGTCCCTGAAGAATCCTGTGTTTGTTTTCCACAGCTGACAATAAAAGAGCTTTTCACCATTTCTAACACTATTTAAAGTGCATGTGTGGATATTCTTAATGCAGAGCAGAAAGCAAATGAGCCCTCAAATCTACATCCTGGCCAAAGTAGGTTTTCCGTGGCTATTAGAATCGGGAGAAAGCAAACGTCTTCTCCCTACTCTTTCTTTAGCACAATGTCTGAAAATGATCTAAATTACATGTGTGGGAACCAAACTCACAGGAGAAATCAAGTTGGAAAAACTTTAAAAGATGGAATTGAAAATGTGATAGATGGATAGCCAGGCAGAAAGGGCAAGTTATACAGCGCACATCTGATCTGAGCACTGTGGAGCCTCTGATGTGCACAGAGAATGCAATGAGAGGAATTCTTATTGCATTTGAAACCCTTATGGTTTTGTTGTTGTTGTGTTTGTGGGGGAGGAGACAACTGGAAGGGATATGTAAGAAGCTGACTTGTATTAGTTCTGCGTATTCTTCTTCTTTGGCGATCACTCGTAGCCGAGTAAGATTGTCTTCCATAAGCACGGTTTTAACAATGAGTCCGTAAGAGACTGTGGAGGCCAGTTCTGGATCCACATGTCCTTTCACAGTGGGGACATTGGTTTCCGCGTGGGAGTTGATCACAGTGTGGATTTGCCAAGCGTGCCTTCCTCTTAGCATGTTTCTTCCTTGTGTCCTGAGTTTGAGCCCATAACACCTTTGGTAAAGGCTGTTCTCCAACTGGAACGCTCGCAGGCCAGTGTTTTCCAGTTGTCAGTGTTTATACTACATTTTAAAAGATTTGCCTTGAGACAGTCTTTAAACCTCTTTTGTTGACCACCAGCATTACGCTTTCCATTTTTAAGTTCGGAATAGAGTACAATGTTAATTCGTTAATTCGTTCTGGAGGTCTGTTCTTTTCTTTTTCTTAAAGGCTACGGGCTGCTCATGTTGCATCATCAACCCTGCCTACCTCCCAAACCCCTGTTCTGTTGCCTGCCCCCTCCCTTCACAGCTCACCCCCAAACACCCATACCCACCCCATCACAGCTTGCCCAAACCCTTCTTCCCTCATCATCAGCAGAGGTCTTTCACGTTTCTTTCTACCTGATCCTTTAAAATGGAAATGGTAAAGGTTCAACCTGTGACCTTCTATGTACATGCCCTATGCTCTGCCACTGAGCTGCTTTTCCTTCCCATAGTAGCACACCACCAGCGTGGGTGTGATCTCCTCCTATAGATCCCCCACATATATTTATTCACCTAGATTTTATGCTCTGAAGAGGACCTCTGTATTCATTGCAAATACAATGTTTGGTAGGAAGCCTTCCTAGTTCTTAGCTCACCATTATACACTGGCTTCTGAGAGCCTTTGAAAAAGCAAATGTAACTATCATTTTGTCCATTTCCTGAATATATAGCAGTTTTCAGCACTTGGTTTACTAATTACTTTTGGGTGCTTGTAAAACACAGCCTTCATATCCAGCCCATATGTTTAAAACCTGACAAGCCCTCCAGAAGCCCCAAAAATACTTTAAAAAGAGACATTGCAAGATGTTTCCTGGCTACATTGCCAGTAAGTTTGGGGGAGAAAAAAGTCTCCCACAGTAGATCAACAGCCAGACATTTCGTCTTCAAAAGCAGCATCGAGCCCCAGTCAATGTGCTTCCCTCTCTCAGACTGGCAGCAGAGGCCAGTAGTGTTATGTAAATGTTGCATTACGATGCACTCAGCCAGCCAGCCAGCAGAACATCATATCCCTCTTCAACCTCTCCTGAAAACTGCTGAGAACAAGTAGCACATTAGACGACCAAGACTGAAATCTGTACCATTGAGACTTGCTTCCAAGTGCATGGACACTGGGGGGGGGGTGGGGGTAAAATTAGGAATAAGCAAATCTGTCAATATGAGTTTTCCTGTTTCTCTCTTCTTCTTTTTTGTCATGAATTCAGTTCTTCACATAGCCGTATCAGTATGAGAATTATATTTTTAAAAATTCTTACAATTGTTCCCAGCAATTTAAAGCCAACTTCTCCTGAGCTACACTTTTTAGTATGCACTTTTATGTAATATAATGCACCATTGCACATTATTTTCAACAATATATGCATCTTTATGCATACCTTACAGTAGTATTTGCATTTTTGTATACATTACTTGGCTGGAGAACAGCATTGCAAAATTCAGAGAAGTACAAATTTCAAAGAATTGTGAGGACTGCATTGTAAGTCTCTCTGTCGGATGTAAAAGGTAAAGGACCCCTGGATGGTTAAATCCAGTTGAATTTGACTGTGCAACGTAGCACCCATCTCCACTTTTCAAGCTGAGGAAGCCAGCATCTGTCCACAGACAGCTTTTTCCAGGTCATGTGGCCTCATGACTAAACCACTTCTGGTGCATGGACTAAACCCCATGATGCATGGAAACACTGTTTACCTTCCCGCTGCAGCGGTACCTATTTATCTACTTGCACTGGTATGCTTTCAAATGACTAGGTTGGTGGGAGGTGGGATAAAGCAACAGGAGCTCACCCCGTTATGCGAATTCGAACTGCCAACCTTACGATCAGCAAGCTCAAGAGGCTTGATGGTTTGATCCCTCAGCACCCCCTGAATCTCACTGGTACTTTCAGTACCAATCACCATTTTATCATCTTTCATTGACTGTTGGAAAATGTAAATTAGAAGCACTGTAGCCTGGAGATACAGTTCCTGCCATTCTTATTGAATCCAGATGGTAATGCTGGGAGTCTCTTTGTTCTTACACATCACGCTTTTACTATAGCATTCCACAGTGATCTATTTTGGTTCCAATACCAACTTCTCTCCTACAGAAAATAACTTTTGGGGGGGCAGGGGCGTGTTATTCACCAGGAGTGAATTCCACACAGCTGTCCCATTTTAAGCAGGACATCCTTGAATTACAGAAGCTGTTTGGCTTCTGATCTCCATCCTGAATGTCCCATTTTGGCTCCCGTGCTTTGGCCATGCCAGAGCTTGAGACCAAAATACACAAATTTTTTGGTCCTGCACTGCGATGTGAGTCAGCGGGCTCGCGCCAGAGCGCAGGACCAAAAAACAGAAGCAAAAGATGTACCAACCTACCTTGCCCCTTTGAGGCACCCACGCTTCTTCCTACTCAGCCCCACTCACCTCACAGAGTGTTTGTTGTGGGGGAGGAAGGGAAAGGAGAATGTTGGCCGCTTTGAGAATCCTTCGGGTAGTGATAAAGCAGGATATCAAACCCAAACTCTTCTTCTTCTTCATTATAACTAGTAGCTATCTGCAGCCTCATCCTCCATGAATTTGTCTAATCCTGTTAGTTGGTAGCCATCAACGTATCTAGCGATAGCAAATTCTACACTTTAAACATGTGCTGTGAGAAGAAGTACTTCCTCCTGCCTGCCCTGAAAAATATGTGTTCCTGGCTGTTAATAGCTTGTTAATAGTTATCTTCCCTGAATGCATCTAATCCTTCTTAACAGCCACCACTGAATCTTTGATCTTATGAGCATTCATAGACAAGAGGGTGGTTATGAATCTCTTCCAGCAAAATTCCAATTTGAAGTTGCAAAGCCTCGTCATTTAGCACACAATTCCTTGCAACTTGCAGTAAGAATATGAAAGCAGACGGGCTTAATTACCGTCAGCAGCACATATTTTAAAGAAATAAATAATGCCCTACATTTCTTTGGCATTTTGTAAAAACCAAGCTGGTAATTATGTTTACTTAATTCATTTCTGTTTATCTAATACACTACAATAAGAGAAAAAACGGGAAAGTGATTGGACTGCAATGCCCTGGTTGAGTATCTGTATTGTAAATGTTGTAAATGTTATGAAATGTATCTCTTTTTTTCCAAGCTTATATGCCAGAGCGAACTATTTTTGGAAGGTTTCATTCATTTGGCTGAGTTCCAAAAACGATTTAAAGTGTCAACAAAAAGAGAGAGATAAAAATAGCTCCTCAGAAGATAAGTAATCATGCTTAAATAACACAAAAATTATTAAAAATAGTGTTCCCCCAAATTTATCCAAATTAGACACAGCAGGGTTGTTTTATTTTCATTGGAATATTTGCCCAGATGGTGGTAGAAACTGTGAAAGCCATAGATCTGGGTGGGTAGAAAAGAATATTTTCTGAAGAGGTGTCAGGAAAACATGCCCAATGCTGGCATGGGCTCAGAGAAAACAACATCTTAGCCCTTATTGCATCTTCCGCCATATTTTTGGACTGGCATCCATAATCTTTTCCATTTATAGGTGTGTTTCAAAGGCTTGCTCTGGTCATGAGGCTGGGAATTCCCCACAATATCTCATTAGGCTTGTCGAAGGAAGGTATTCGCAAATGAGAACAGATGAGCGTGTCAGCATAAGTTATTGTGGCAATTTGCAAAGCTGTTTAATGAGATATTTTCGGAGCTCATAAAAAAGGGAGAGCTGTCATTAAACAACTGTATGATCATTTTATTTTGATACGGGAGGAGAGCTGATATTTTGTCAAATGTGACATCCCTTCTGGGTGCCTTTCTTAGCACACGGGACCCAAATTTTGCTTTCACAGAGATCCAAGCATCCCTTTGTAAGAGAAAAAAAAGTTTGTGATATACAGGCAACCATTTTACTGCACACTTTGTAAGATGAAAAGTTTGAAAGATTAGGGTATAGAGGCAACCGTTTTACTGCACCCTCCTGTCCCCAGTATGTTATACAGATGGCGGTGACAAAATACTAATAGTAATAATAATGCTATATTATTTATACCCCACCCATCTGACTGGGTTGCCCGAGCCACTCTAGGCAGCTTCCAACATAACATAAAAGCACAACAAAACATCAAACTTTAAAAACTTCCCTGTATTCAGAGGTCTTCTGTAAGCCAAATAGTTGCTTATCTTTTTGACATCTGATGGGAGAGCATTCTACAGGGCGGGTGCCAATACCAAGAAGGCCCTCTGCCTGGTTCCCTGTAACCAGAAGGCCCTCGGAGCTGGACCTCAGTGTCCAGACTGAATGATGGGGGCGGAAACACTCATTCAGGTATACAGGGCCAAGGATGTTTAGGGCCTTAAAAATCAGCACCAACACTTTGAATTGTGCTCTGGAGACTTACTGGGAGCCAATGTTCTACTCTGGGGGGTGGGAGTGGAGATACGGACCTGGCCTACCAGTTTGATCCAGTTCACCACCCTTGCCCTAAACTATTCTACCTCTTTTCAGAACAGCATACTTTCTCCTGCCCACCACATATTAAATTGTGGCATCCAACACCCGCTCTCAAAATTACCAAGGCATATATTGGTCTCCTTCATTTAAAAAAAATATAAAATGGTGCAGTTTAAAACCACATGTTGACAAACTAAAAAGCTATAGTATCAGTAGCCTCCAAAAACCAACATCACAATCAACAAATTTAAAACAGCAGAACAAATCAATGGTAAGTTTCAAGAAAGTGATCAAAGAGTCTATAATTCTTCATTTTAGGTTTCACAAGTTTGACATTTGGAATATCCATTGGATTCTCATTTACTTGCTTAACTATTAAAATTTGCAATGTGGTTGACAGACGATGGGCTGAACTCAGAGAAAGGGTTAAATGTGATTCATTTCTGACCTCCTCTAAGGTTGCTTTCCTTGGTAGTTTAATCTGAAACCCAAATGCAGAGGATTAATTGCCCTGTCCTGATTTTAATTAAGAGCATCCAGCTTTTATTACTCTGCTGCACCACAACTAGAACTCTATTGTCTGTCCCAGCCTCATTGTTCCACCAGATGAAGACAGGACAATACAATACATTACCCTTTATTCCACTGCCAAGATAAGTTTGATGTATAGTCATCAACATTCAACAAATGCTGATTGGATATCTGCACAAAATGTATCGTAGGTGTACAGGTGGAACCTGCAACCTGGAATGCTGCCGTTCAAGATTTCAGCCACTCCAAGAGAAGCTTTCCCACTTCCTGTTCTAGGGGTTCCCCCACATCTCCAGAGCCATTTTGGGGAGGGCATGAGGCACAAGCAGGGGAGGAAGGTGGAAAGTTCCAAGGATAAATTATTGCACAGATGGGTCAGGTTAGGTGGATAAAGGTAAAGGTAAAGGGACCCCTGAACATTAGGTCCAGTCGTGGCCGACTCTGGGTTAATTTTTCTTTTGGTGCTTCAGCAGAGCTCTCACAACTTTTCTCACTGTTACACCAATAAATAAAAGTGGCACTAAACATTATAGGACAGTGTCAAGAATGCTGAGCTCCCCCATAGGCATAATGTTACATATTACACATTTCAGGGGCAGAGGACTTGACTCAAAGCTGCCAATTTGGGGAGAAACCCTGTGCTTCTTGTAATCTGTAGTTCTCATCTTCTCCAGTTCTGTGTTATATCTGTGTCTTGGTCTTAAAAAGCATTTAACTGGTTGCCTTTGTTGAGCTTTTTTATTTGCCTGATGGTTAAATGGCTCTTTACTATGTTGATGCACATGATTTTTATTGTTATATTGACTTGTTATTTCATTGTCCGTTTTATTGTTGATAGATGCCTTGGTTATTTTTGATGGTTTGGTTTTTGTTTTGTTTTTACTGGAAAGAATGAATATGCATTTAACAAGCAAAGAGCCTGGTGTCATGAAGGCAAATACGGAAGACTAAAAATTAATGCATCTTACTTAATTTTAATATGAGGGTGAAATTGCCTCTGCATCCCATTCTTTTGGCCATTAGCTCTCTCTCTCTCTCTCTCTCTCTCTCTCTCTCTCTGTGTGTGTGTGTGTGTGTCTGTTTGTGTACACAGAGAGAAGGGTAGTGGTGTCAAATTTTGCTTCATCTACTTCCTAGGGTAGACCTGTACTTAATTGTGTTTGGGTTTCATAAATACTTTATATCCTCATCTTCAATGTATTACTTTGCTGGTAAGGCCAGTGGATTTCAGCAGATCTTATGTTCATACAGGTATTCATAGTCTAATTTTTACCCTTCTGTCCATAATGAGCTGGAAGTAAATTGAATTTTAAGCACACAGGTTATAATAAGCCATACCTTCAACCACAGTTCTCCAAGCTAAAGAGGATGAAGTGGAGGATAGGATTTTTATCTCAATGCAGAATGACAATATTGTACATTTGAAATACCTAAACATAGGCACTGTTAGTGAAATCCAATATGTATCTATTCAGAGGCATGCCCCACTGTGGTACATGAAACTTAACTCTCAGGTATGTGTAACGTAATGTATTTCAATAGATTTGGTGACTTATCCTGTTGACAAGGGAGGAAGAGATTTTAGATCAGACTTTTGGCATCTATTCCGCCACCGAGATCAATATGGACCCATGTGGAGAGATTTTTTTGCTGAGATGCACATGGCCGAGGGCTGCTTTTATCCTACAATCAACATTTCAACCATTTCAAACACAAGTGTGGCACACGGAAGAGGAACAGACAGGAGAAAATGGAGACTTTTGTTCTATTTTAATCATTATGTGTGTCTCCTGCCACTCAGCTTGTCCGGGGGGGGGGGGGGAGCCACAAGCTTTTTTACAGATATTAATATTGTATAATTTAAAGTGACTCAATGCATGAAAACTGACTTCTTTTTGGAAATAAAACATTGCCAAGGCCCCCAAGTTTAATTAAAACTTTACTTGCAGAATTTCCTTCAAAAACAAAACAAAAGCTGTTCCATAAGCTGTTCCAAACTGTTCCATAAGACATATGCCAGTTCAGCCCTCACCTGTTTTGAAAGGTGAGGTGGTAGATGAACCCCATGTCTGCAACTCTAACATAATGTTTGATAATATAACTACAGTACCTGTAAAAATGGCAGGTGGAAAAATTAATGGAGCTGCTGTTGAGGTGGGACTGGACACTAGGAGGAGAAAGAGAGAAACAGATTGATAGCAGAAACAAACTATATAGTGAATGACTTGGTTATTAAGCTGAAAGGTATAATTTTCTTAACTTTTTAATATCAGGCTTACGAACCACTTTAAAAGCCAGTTTTCTATGGTGCCACAGACCTGTTGAACTAGAAGCCACATCGTAGTTCTTCTTTTTTTTAACAATTCTATAAATTCAAATATGGACAATGGATGCCCTGTGTGACGAGCACTGAAACAAACTGGGAGACAGAACATGCATCTTGAGAGACTCACAATGAATGGTGTCCCCCCCCCTTTCAAGTTACCCCTATCCTTTTTTAAAAGTGTAATTATTCTTTGAGCCTTGGCACAATTATTGTCCCTATTGCACAGCTTAAAATGACAGTCCACTCTTCTTCTGCCAAATCAGATACAGTATACTCATTGGTGGGTGTGTTCATATATATTACTCCCCCTGAAAAAAAGGTGGAAGCTATTTTTGCCCTGTTTCAGTGCCTCTGTTGTTATTCCTTCTTGCCTACTTCCACTGTCTGTTCTACTATGCTGAGCTGTCAATCACTCTTGCTAGATACATTTTCTCTGGATAAAGCAGCAAGCGCTAGCAGGACTGTTTGATTTCCAGTCATTTCTCATGTAGGCTATGAAACCCTGGGGGTGAATCCCACCATCTGTAGGTTGGACTCATGGACAATGCGGCTGCTCCAACATGCCTGCTAGTTATGGGTCTCATCATTACCACAATTGTCAGCGCCTCTCTAGCTCCTAGCCATGCAACATCTGCTCCCAGACTCTGAATGTTATCTGCTACTAATTAAGAAGCATTTCTTCTTTTCTCCAGCTGACCTAGTTCATTCCTTCGCCGAAACGCCCGGAGAGGTTGGTGGCTGATTTGCGAATGGGCCACCCCCCAAATCTGTTCCACTTGCTCAAAGAATTTAAGGCACAGCATGGAACAAATGAAAAGATCACATGGGTTGCCTTGGGGCTATAGAGAAAGATTGTACCCTCCTTGTCCACTGCTTTGAGGTTGGCAGTGAACACCCATGACTTGTTGATTCATCCCATTCTGGAAGTCGTAAACTACAGGAGTGGGAGAACTCAATTATTTCTCAGCATAGGGCAGAACCACCAGAAAGATCTTTGGTGTTATCGGGGATCATTAGTCAAAACAAAAACAAATCTCCACTGAGTTGGATTAGGGCTGTTTTATACACCACATGGGACAAAATAGGTTAGCCCAGGACTGACCTAAGACATTTTGCTGCCTGAGGCAAAGGGCATCTCCCCATCCCCAATCCTATGTATAGAAGTCAAATGGGGTGACAGCTGTTTCCTCAACTCTAGCAAACGGTGTATCTATGATTGCACCTGAGGGCAGAAGGCTAGTCTAGAGGGATGCAACTCTGCTCTTGAATTCAGAGTTTATTCAAAAAAAAATTGTGCAGTGTGAAATAAGGTTTAGGTGCAGTTGGGCATGTGGGTTTTAATAAAGAGCTGGGAAGCTTACTGAATGGAAATATATGAGGAAATATGTAAAGAAATAGAAAATGAAGATGAATTTCCTTTAAAATCTTCATAACCTGATATTTGTATTATGGGACTAGTTACTTGACTAGTTAAAGACAATTACAGTGGTACCTCAGGTTAAGTACTTAATTCGTTCCGGAGGTCCGTTCTTAACCTGAAACTGTTCTTAACCTGAAGCACCACTTTAGCTAATGGGGCCTCTTGCTGCTGCCGCGCCGCTGGAGCCCAATTTCTGTTCTTATCCTGAAGCAAAGTTCTTAACCTGAAGCACTATTTCTGGGTTAGCAGAGTGTGTAACCTGAAGCGTATGTAACCTGAAGCATATGTAACCAGAGGTAGCACTGTATTAATTCATGTTGAACTCTACTGAAAATATATATGTAGGCAATGCTATTTTTTCCAGCAAAAGAGGTACCGGAACTGAATATGAATGCCTCCCTTGTTTTCTTATAATGGCAATGGTGTCCACTTGAGAGGTGTTGGAATTGTGTTCCAGCTGAAAAGAATCCTGTGTGTAGGGATACAGTTGTTACATACCAGTACAAACAAACACAGAACAGAAGATTGCACAGTTGTGACCTGGCGCCTTCTCTAACGTTATGCTGAGCATGTTAAAATTTTCTTTTGTTTCAAGATGATCAGATTTGTCACCATCTGCGACTGGGTGTTGTGAGCAGTTTCGCTTGCAAGCCTCTGGAAAAAGAAAAATCCCTTAAACCACATCTGTTCTCTTGCTTTAGCTGTGTCTTTCATTTTTTAATCCATAGGAGCACTGATGCTCTAGGATTCCATTCAACGAATGATGGCATATTGTTACGGATATTCATTTTCTGAATCGACTGGGAGTCTGTTTCAGCTTGTGCTGATGAGACGTTCAGCATCAGCACTATGCTGGGGCTTAGCTGCTAGAAGATGCAGCATGAGTTCTGTGGCATATCTCTGCACATCAGAGAATGCAAGGAAGTGAACCAAACGTGACAGCATCATCTTGAAAACATAGGAAGCTATGTTACACTGACCACTGGTCCATCTAACTCAGTATTGCTTACACTAAGCGGCAGGGATGCATCTACCAAGATTTAACTTCTAAGACCTTAGGAAGGGAGTAGAATTCTGAACAGAGCTTACTCTCTGGTTCATGCTAATACAACTTTAACAACTAAACAAGCACCAAAATAATAATATATTTTCTCTGGTAAATGGGGACACTTGGTAAATGTGCAGCATCCATCCTTGTCACAGAACAATTCCCAGGATTTTTAGTTGGGACTTTGGGTAGCTATTAAGTTGCTTAAACCTGTACTGCAAATATACTCTAAACAGTAGATTTTAAAGTCTACTGATTCTGAAGCTGTCTCCCCCCCCCCCCAAAAAAAAATATATATTCTGTTTTCTTTCTTCTGGTCTTCCTTAGGTTACTTAGCTACATTAGTTTAATAAGCAGGCATGAAGAAAGTTATTCCTTCTTTTATGAATTACTTCCCAATAAGCATCTCACACGGCGGGTGGCGTTGGGGTCTAAACCACTGAGCCTAGGGCTTGCTGATCAGAAGGTTGGCAGTTCGAATCCCCACAACGGGGTGAGCTCCCGTTGCTCGGTCCCTGCTCCTGCATACCTAGCAGTTTGAAAGCATGCCAAAATGCAAGTAGATAAATAGGTATCTGGCGGGAAGGTAAACGGCATTTCCGTGCGCTGTTCTGGTTTTGCCAGAAGCAGCTTAGTCATGCTGGCCACATGACCCGGAAGCTGTCTGTGGACAAACGGCGGCTCCCTCGGCCAGTAAAGCAAGATGAGCACTGCACCCCAGAGTCGTCCGTCACTGGACTTAACAGTCAGGGGTCCCTTTACCTTTAAGCATCTCAAACTGATTTTCCAGAGCAATAAAAACGTATGTAAAATTCTGGGTTGGTGCCTCCGGCAATGGCTGAATTCCTCTGATCGGGAGGAATTTGCCCTGTGGGAATTTGGGTCTGTACTGCCACGGCGAAGGTGGAGACCCGTAAAAATCACAGGCGGGAGAAGCCTGTGAACGTGGGATTCGGCGGGCACCTTTTGCGCCTCCCCTACTTGCAGGGTTTTGGGGATCTGGAGCGATGTGGGGTGAGTGGCGCGGTGCTTCGAATCATCTGCTTCTTCCACGGAGCAAAGCCGCATAGCTGTTGTCAGAGAGCACTGACTTTTTCCTGTGGACAATTTGACTCTAAAGTACCCGTGAGTAGAGCTGAATTGGGAAGAATTGGATTTTTAAACGTTTAATCTGGCATCAAAACGGGGAGGTTCAATACAGGAAGTCCGCCTCCCCCTTTTGTAGATAAACTGAAGCAAGGAGGCTGCAAGCTAAAGTCTTGGAAAGCCTTTTGTAAAAAACTAAATTTCCATCAGTAAAGAACTAAACCCCCCCCCCCTTTTTGGAGACAGGAGAAGAGGGGGGGAA
The DNA here is from genome assembly GCF_965112155.1 of Podarcis liolepis. Classification (NCBI taxonomy): domain Eukaryota; kingdom Metazoa; phylum Chordata; class Lepidosauria; order Squamata; family Lacertidae; genus Podarcis; species Podarcis liolepis. The sequence goes on from NC_139556.1 coordinate 85,594,559, forward strand.
GTGGTGGACTGAATATGCCTGTAGGAGAGAGTTAAGAGAGTTAAAATACCGCCACTCTGACCCTGGAAACGGGCTGCTAGCAGGATTGATGTTTTTTGGAACGTCCATTGACAGCGTTTAGAACGTTCATTGACAGGTAGCTAAACAAGAGAATATATTGTTTCTACTATCTCCAGTTGTTTTCAAAAAAAAGGAGGAAAGTAACTGAAAATTGAAACTAACTTTGGATTATTGAAACTGTGTTTAAAAGAGGACATACAAATAGAAACTGTTTTCCCCTAGTGGAAGCTTTTGAAATTGGTTACTTTACAGGATTTGGGCTAGGGGAATTTACAGCTGCAAGATAAAAAAGTGTGAGACTTTGGAATTGACCTTGAATCTGTTAAGTGTTATGGCAAACGGAAAGGAAAAAACAGTCGGGATGTCGACAGAAGAGGCCTTAGTGGCTGCATTATTGAAAATAAACGATTCGCTGGAACAACTTCACAAGAAAACAGACGTGATAAATGTGAAAATGGATGCTGCAAATATTGAAATTGACTTAATCGTAGAAAGTTAAAATAACTTGGGACAAAAGGTGAATACCAATTCAGAAACCACCCAGAAACTGACACAGGAATCTACTCTGATATGGCAAACTGCAGATGAAGTCAGGGAAAAAACCCTTGCTGCTGAATTTAAAGCAATACAACTGGAGAGGAGAGTCCCATCCATACAAACTGATGAACATAAGCTGACACTCGTTATGATTGAACTTAAAGAAGAACAGATGAATTTGAGGACCAGAGCCCTATCTGAACTGGAAAAGGAAAGCTTGACAGAGTTTCAGGAGGCGACAGGACTAACATCGGTTGAGAAAGAGAGGTATTTGGGGGTTAATATGACTGCCAAAAATGTGAATCTGTTTAAGGATAACTGTGAAGGATGTTGAATTGAAGAGAAGGGGGATTTGGAAATATGGACAAATCAGAAGTTGTTACTGTTGGGCCGAGTTACTGTGGTGGGGATGAGGGCTGCTGTGTTGCTGGGAATGTTGCTTTTGTTTCAAACATTGCAAGCTTTGGATGGGATGGATTGTTTCAGGAGGTGGCAGAGGGATGTTTTTAGAGTTGTTTGGCAGGGCAGGAAGCCTCGAGTAAAACTTAAGATACTGATGGATGCCAAAGAAGGAGGTGGACCTGCCCTGCCAGACCTTTAAATTTCGTTGTGAACCATCTGCTTTTTGCTGGTTGAGAGAATGGCTGCTTCTTGAAAACACTGAAGTGTTGGACAATGGCAGACGAAGTTGATGGACTATATGGAATTGGCGGAAATGACTGGCAAGATCCGAGACCAGGGAGAAGAGTCGGTGGAAGAAGATTGGAAAAAGTTTAAAGACTATTTATAGAAATATTGTAAGATTAAGGAATGTTAGAAAAATGTTGGAATGAAGTTATATGGCTTTAGTAGAAATGTCATAAGGAATTAAGTATAAATAGATTAATAGAAAATTAAAGGAAAAATAAGGCAAGAATGTGTTAAGATAATTATAGGATAGAAAACAGTAAGATGGAAAGGAATTGCTGAAACAATTAATAGAAGTGGAATACAAAGAGGGAGGTGTGAGGAGGTCGCTGGAAATAAGTGAATGAAATATAAGATATTGAAAATGTTTGAGGTGTTTCTAAATTGTTTTTGTTGGTTTTTGCTTTGTTTTGTTAGTCCATGTAGCGTTTTTGTATTGTTTTTTCTCTTTTCTTTTTTGTTTGTAGTGTTGTGTTGAAAAAGTTGAAAAAGTAATAAATATCATTTTTTTAAAAAACGTATGTAAAATAACAGTATATGTAAAAACAGTTAAAACAATTGCATGTATTTAGGCACCGAGCAAAACCTTTCCCTTATAACCAGGGCTTTGGCCTTAAACTATCTGTGTCCTTTTAGACGTGGGTGGGATGTTTTTAATGTATTTCTTTCTCCTGTTGGTTTTAATATATCCATGTGGGGGTTGTTGTTTTAAATGTCTGTTTTGTTGTAAGCTGCTTTGGGTTACCCTGGGAAAGTTTAAATAAATAAATAAATAAATAAATAAATAAATAAATAAATAAATAAAACAATTTCACTATGGAATTTCCCTGTTGGGTTAAAAGCTCCACTTAGAAGGCTGATTGAAATATGACAAAGAGGTTTTCTTTATGCCAGCTGGGCTGGGTTAGATAGGCCTTCCCCTAACCTGTTGCCTTTCAGATGTGTTGGACTCTAGTGAACAACACAGGAAGCTGCCATATGCAGAATGAAACTGTAGGGCCATTGAGCTGAGGTCTTCTACACTGATTGACAGCAACTCTGAAGCCTTATAAGCAAGGAACATTCTCAGCCCCAGCTGCGGATGCTGAGGATTAGACCTGAGGCTATATGCATCATACCCCTCAACTGTCCTGATTTAAGTGGGGCATCCCAGAATCACAGAAGCCACCCCGGCTTCTATTTAGATCCTGAGATGTCCTGTTTTGGCTCCTGGAGGAGTGCAGTCCTGTGGCATGTTGGAAGGTATGTATGCATGCAAAGCAGCTGCTTTGCCCTTTCTTCATCACCTTCCATCATCCCTGAGCTTTGGTCATAGCAGCTGGAACAGCTGGGAGATGCAGCCCAGAACATCTGGAGGACCCTAGGTTGGAGAAGGCAGGCCTAGGAGCACAACATCCAGCTGTGTCGAAATCATAACAATGAAACTAACAATATTAGAAAATACACTTCGGGGATCTGGCAGCAAGAAAGGGGAAGTACAGGTGTTTGCTGACAGTACACATCTCTTCACCAGAAGTTGGCCCGCCTCTGTTATGTTCTTCCTTTCCATTTACTACTTGAGTGTAAAGGTTATACATTTACAAAAGCAAACAAAACATGACACCCTGCCAGAACATCACAGAGCATCCTGGCTTGCTCTATTAAATATTAACAAGTAAAACACAACTGCCTACTTTCTGAGTACAGTATGAGAAAGGAACAATATGTACGGGAGCTCTGCTCTCTAATGAGGGAAACGGTGCAAATTGTATATTGTTCTCCCTTCATTTTCTGGAAAAAAAGTCATTAAATGCAACAGATCTAGGAAAGATGTAAAGTTAAATCTGTTGTGCATTTTCTGTAGTCCTGAAATGTTCTAAAGATTCTGAGTGGTGAATCCAAGAACCTGCATATTGATCAGAGAAGTTGCAGTATATGCAGGAAGGCACTTCTATATATTTCATCTCACTTACGAGTTTTCTTTCAGTTAACTCTCAATATCAGAACATAAGAAAACAGCATATATCACAAATATGAAACAAATCAAAGATGCATTCATGTCAAAACAATAATCTTCAAAGCCTATTAATTTTAGTATGTTTCCTGTCAATGCACAAAAAAGGCTATTGAGCAGGGGGCTTTCAGTATGATCACTTAACGCCACCCTGCCCAATTATCTATCTCTTTTTCCTTCTTCCCCAAAGGCCAAGGGTCTTCTCCTGAGTGTCAAAAGATGTCTGAATCATCCCAGATTTTTCATTCCAGATTAGGGATGGGGATAATTCCAGGTTGGTTAACTACTTTCTTCTTCTTCTTCTTCTTCTTCTTCTTCTTCTTCGAATTTATATACCACCCTATACTCAGTGGTCTCAGGGCAGTTCACATAAAAGGATCACAGTATATAAAATAAAAAAGCAATAACCCAATAATACCCTGCCCAAAAGAGCCACATTTTAAAAGGGTATGGGGTGTTGATCAGGTCAACCAAAAGCCTGGTTAAAAAGGAATGGTTTTGCCTGGCACCTAAAGGTGTATAATGAAGGCACCAGGTGAATTTCCCTGGGGAGAGCATTCCACAGATGGGGAGCCACTGCAGAGAAGTCCCGTTCTCATGTTGCCACCCTCTGGACCTCTCGAGGAGGTGGCACACGAAGGAGGGCCTCAGAAGGTGATCTCAGGGTCCTGGTAGGTTCATATGGAACGAGGCGGTCCTTTAATCTGAACCTCTTAATTCACAAAATTGAAATGTGACGTCCCTTTAAATACTATGATTTGCTTCTCCAACCAAAAATATATGGATTGGGGGATGCATCATATTAGGAAAAGAATATTGCAAAAATGTGTACATTAGAAGAAATGAACACTGGAATGCAAGCACATATTCATAGGGATTTTGGGGAGACACAGGGGAAAGAGAGGATCAGAAGTTATATTTCATAAATGCGATTCACTCATGCACCATCACATTCAGACCCAAGTAAGGAAGCAGTCATGCCCTGTCTAGAATGCAGAAAACTTCATTCTGGAACCTGTAGGTTGGTCTGGGACTGTCTCCACCCATCTAATGGAAAAGAACTATTAGGGCTGAAGGCAGAAATGTGGGCTCAGCTTTCAGGAGATTGCTTTGGAGGCCTTTTTTCCACTTGGCCTTTGAGGATGGAGCCTTGATTGGCTCCAGCTCCAAACGTGGAGGCTTCTGAACAGTCTCTTGGGCTGGGGTAATGTTTAGGGGTTTTTGTTGGGGTGGGAGCGGGTTTGCTGCTGTTATTGATATTATTTTTTCGTATCTTTATTTTTAGATCTTGTTATAATTTATGTGGAAATTGTTTGATCTCATACTGTATTTTTGATGTGTTTTATATACAGTGGTACCTCGGGTTAAGTACTTAATTCGTTCCGGAGGTCCGTTCTTAACCTGAAACTGTTCTTAACCTGAAGACCACTTTAGCTAAGGGGGCCTCCTGCTGCTGCCGCGCCGTCGGAGCCCGATTTCTGTTCTTATCCTGTAGCAAAGTTCTTAACCTGAAGCACTATTTCTGGGTTAGCGGAGTGTGTAACCTGAAGCGTATGTAACCCGAAGTACCACTGTATTGTTTATGACTGCTTTTGTAATTATGCAAATATTTCATGCTGTAAGGCTCCTTGAGCATACAAATAAAAGGATAATGAAAACATACATGATTACTGGCAACTCTGCTTCAGCACCCCTATGTTGCACACAAGTGAATTCTCCAGGGGTGTCAAAAGGTAGCTCATTTGTATTAAAAATATTGGGATATTCCGTTCATGGAGAATCTTGTCTGATAAGGATACAGATTTGAACCTTAAGCATTTTTTTTTCTGCTGGAGAAGAATTGACTGGACTACTCAAAGAAGGGTCAATCGCCTCCACATTTTTCATAACTGTTTTCCACCCTCTTCTCAAGCTGGCAAGTTGTTTTTGCCTGGAGCCGGAATATTGCTCATTAGCAGAATGGCACAGGTACAGGTGGCAATGTCAGTCCAGCTTATGAGCTCTCCATCTCCTAGTTAACTCTGTAACTTTAGGATAGCAGTTGAGCCGCTCTTTTTCATGGAGCGAAAACAATATTTGCAGAGTTCATGCGGCAAACAAGCATGGGTTGACTGCGTTTACAAAAACAGACAGCGCTAATTGCTTCGGGGCAAGTCTGGGGATTTCCCCCCCCCCACCTGCAACCAGCATAGATAAAACTCACATTTTGTGGTGCACAGATGGAGGAACAAACAATTCCCCCACTTCCCACTCCCTGCTATTGATTCCAAAATTGAATTCAACAGGCAGATACCTACATACATTAAAAAACAACAGCAGCCCATCGCTAAACACCTGGGAAATAAATGATGATGGATAACATCTCAAGAGAGTTCTGTTGACCCTCCTAGAGACTGATATGCTAATGCTTTCCAAACACCACATCTAGGTAATGGATGATGAGGTTGATTGACTTTTAATTTTCCTAAACAATATTCACACCAGAGCTGGGATCGGGAGTATGTGACCCTCCAGATATTGGACTACAACTCCCATCGTCCCTGTCCATTGACCACACCAACTATGGATGATGGAAATTGTTTACATCCCCCCCATTAAAAATACTGATGAGATCAAATATTAAGTAGAAGCTTGACATACAGTTGATCAAAATAAATACAACCAGCAGTTTAAAAACAGATAGGCACAATAAAATGACACACAAATTGCATGTTAAAGCATGATCTGCCCTTTGTATATGGACCTATGGTGGCATAATCTCAGGCTAATGATTTATTTAACAGCGGGGAGGATGTAGCTGTGTGCGTTTTGAAAAATGAAGAGTCGGAACAGCATATGCTGTTTGTGACCTCCAGATTCAGCATCGGAATATCAACTGTTGAAAGTGGGAATGGCTTTCCGGTCCTGTTTATAGGTTTCCCAGAGGCACCTGCTCAGCCTGTTGTGAGAGACAAGATGCTGCAGTGGATGAGCCTGATTCACCCAGGCACTACAATAATAATAATAATAATAATAATAATAATAATAATAATAATAATAATAAATTTTATTTATATCCCGCCCTCCCCAGCCGAAGCCGGGCTCAGGGCGGCTAACAACAATAAAACAGTATAAAAGTATAGCATAAACAACACTCTAAAATCATTCATTATAAAATTAATTAATTCAGGCCTCTGGCAACCATTGGGCCAGAGCTCCGCGAAGATTGCCGAGGGAGGGAGTCAGGCTGTGCCCTGGCCAAAGGCCTGGTGGAACAGCTCTGTCTTGCAGGCCTTGCGGAAAGATGTCAAGTCCCGCAGGGCCCTGGTCTCTTGTGACAGAGTGTTCCATCAACAGATAGAGTTGGGTGTCATCGGCATACTGATGGCAACCCAGCCCAAAACTCCAAACAAGCTGGACGAGGGGGCGCATAAAGATGTTGAAAAGCATCGGGGAGAGTATCACACCCTGAGGTACTCCACACACCAAGGAGTGGCGCGATGACAATTCCCCCCCAAGCACCACCCTCTGTCCCCGACCAGAGAGAAATGAGCGCAGCCATTGAAGGACTGTGCCCTGGATCCCCACGTCGGCAAGGCGGTGGTCCAGAAGTTCGTGATCGACCATGTCGAAAGCTGCTGACAGATCTCGAAGAATCAGCAGCCCCAACCCACCTCGATCCAGCTGTCTACGAAGATCATCTGTTAGGGCGACCAGAGCCGTCTCGGTCCCATGACCAGCGCGGAAGCCGGACTGGAATGGATCCAGAGCCGATGTTTCATCCAGAAACCCACCAAGCTGTTCAGCAACTGCTCTCTCAATCACCTTATCCAGGAACGGAAGATTCGAAACCGGGCGGTAATTGGATAGATCTAAAGGATCTAATGATGTTTTCTTTAAGAGCGGGCGCACCACTGCCTCCTTCAGTTCCCCTGGGAATGCCCCCGTGCCAAGGGACAAATTGATGAAATCCCCCAGGAGGGCCCGCACCTCGTCTGGACACGCTCTAATCAGCCAAGACGGGCACGGGTCGAGAGGACAGGTGGTGGGCTCTTGTATCTCAAATCACATGCAAAGGTTTTGCCAGGATGCCTGTTACTGTAAGTTGGTGTAGAGTAAGAATAAGAATAAGAATTTGACTCCCAAGGTAGATCTTTGAATGTCAAAACTCCAGGAAGGGTTTAGAAATTCATAGGTCTTGCTTGGAACCAGATGCATGCCTCAATTTGCTAGGGAAATCAGATGTTCTTGCAACAATGAGTGAGAAGAAGGTTTCAGCTTTCCAGCTGGAAAACAATAATTATTTGTATTTTATTAATTCCTGAAACAAGCCATGAACTGAATAATAATAATAAAATTTATTATTTATACGCCCATCTGGCTGGGTTTCCCCAGCCACTCTGGGTGGCTCCCAACAGAATACTAACGACACAATAAAAGGTCAAGCATTAAAAACTTTCCTAAACAGGGCTACCTTCAGATGTCTTCTAAAAGTCAAATAGTTGCTTATCTTTTTGACATCTGATGGGAGGGCGTTCCACAGGGTGGGTGCTAATACCGAGTAGGCCCTCTGCCTGGTTCCCTGTGAGGGAACTTCTTGTGGTGAGAGAACCGCCAGAAGGCCCTCAGAGCTGGTCCTCAGTGTCCAGGCAGAACTATGGGGGTGGTGACGCTCCTTCAGGTATACTGGGCTGAGGCTGTTTAGGGCTTTAAAGGTCAGCACCAACACTTTGAATTGTGCTCAGAAACGTACTGAAATCATTTCCAGCCTAGCTGCATTCATTTCAAAAAAGCTTAAGCAGTATGTGTATGTTCGAGTCCAAAGTAAGCCATCGTTAACGCCATTCCTTATCACGGCATCTGGGTATGCAGGCAAACAGGAAAAGACCCAAGGGTCACCATTACTAGCATTCATTTAGTAGGGGGCACGGATCCATTAGAAATACATGATTCCCTGTTTCCCCCCCAAAGATAACAATTTTTGTTATCATTATTATCCATTATAGTGTTCCAAAAGGAAGTTGAAAAGAAGGAATGTGCATATTTTGGACACACACACATGTATTATAAATGTTGGAATAACAAACTTAGGGTATTTGATAGTTCCTTGATATAATGAAAGCTGTAGGCAAGAAGAAGGCACAGAAATACCAGTAAAGTGGAGACTTGAGAACTTACTGTGTTTACTTTCATACCATTTACACCTGTGCTGTAAAAAATTAGTACCTTAAAAATGTATCTCATGCAAATTTGGCTTAATTGTGCTGATTTTTTTAAAAAACGGTCTCTGCTCTAAATGTGTGCATGCACAGCTGTCAGAACAAAAAAGATGTTCAATACATAGTCACATGAAGGAAAATTGCTGCCGTGTCAAATGACTGATAATTGTACAAATCAGTTGTTTGCTAAGGTAGGAGCCTGTGGATATGACCAGTAGATAATTTGACATTGGTTCATGTTTAAATGCCAACCTCCTTAATTCACACTTTCTGAAATAATATGTAAACTGAAATACAGCCATCCTTCAATATTTACATTTCACCAAATTTTGCAATTTGGTTGCCCAAAAAAGTACAAAAACGCAAAGGCTAAAGTGTTCCACATGCCAGAGCTTCTACCCTCTCTATCAGAGGCATTTCGGGAACTTCTTGCATGGCTTAGTGAATTGGAGTGAGTTCTGGAGATATTTGTAAGAGGTTCCTACATTGATGGTATCCCTCATACAAATCCAAAGGGAAAGGATGCAGGCTCCAAGTGAAAAGATGAGGCTCTGTTTATAAGAAACACACATCATTCTGGAAATCCTAATAAGGCTGCAGGATTTTGGCTCTCAGACATCATCTTTTATACCCTCCGAACTAAAACATATACACTATCAATCACTAAACAATCAGATAATTACAATAACAGTCATAACCCACTCATACTGCTTTGTCCCAATCAAGAATCCATTAACTCTTCTTACAAACCAACCCCAACCTTCTCCTTATACTAATGTGCAGTTAAGTATATTTATTTTTCAGTGTCTTGTTGATTAATTACTACATTCAATTAGGTTCATAACAAAATTGCTTTCCTTATCTGTGATCAGTTATAGGTTACATAGAAGGGCATACTCCTAGCATTCCTTTCAGTGGCCAATGAGGTTAATTCGAGGCATGGTTATTACTAATTAAAAACTTTTGTCTGCTTATCAGTTTTTTAATTCCACACCAAGACTCCATGGTATAACTGGCCTTATATAACCAGCATGCTTAAATCTTTTTGATACATGAATGGGTTAATATCACAGAGCAAACTATCCTGCCAGGCCCTTTCAATCTACCCGAGAAACTCAAAGTTTGAGGAATTCTGAGCTGGTTGCACCAAGCTCAGACTGCATGGATCTTAAAAATCCCTCTTATGTTCCTATACCAAAAAATTATGCAATTCCACCACTGTAACTAAGCCATATTTTACTGCTTATGCAACTTTTCTGAATGCTGTATGGAAAAGCACATGAATCTGATCTTTGGAGACTTTGTAAGTTAACCATTTTAGAATTCTCAAAACATGTGTTCTTTTTCTATGTTAGGGGAAGAGGGGAACTTTGCAAGAAACTTAAAAGGGCATATTTTAAAATTATAACTGCCTATGTAAACAAACTTTGCTGAGTATTTTGTGATTTAAAATCTCTGCTGGCGTTCTCTTACCAAAGAATACTTGCTCCAAAATTGGATTTAGGCATCCAGGAAATGACCTTTTATACCTATTTTCTCTTTGCCACCAACACAAAGTAAAGAAAACCTATTTCTTCTCTACTAGAAGAGGTTCGGATGAATTTATTACACAACAGTCAATGCTAATGTCAAATATAGAGTTTTAACAAAACAAAATGGAGTACTCACAAGGAGATACATAGGGAAATAGGCAATTTTCCTTCATGTGACTATGCATTGAACATCTTATTTGTTTTCTCTTCAATCTCTTCTATTGATTTTTCCCTGTCCAGGTTTTAACTTGCACGTAGTGGTGAGTGAAGCTGGTGTGTTTTGGTAATGAAACATTGCATGGAGAGCACATGAATTACTTATATTTCTAAATACTGCTTAGATTTGAACACACACACACACACACACACACACACGTTTAGGAATCTATAATCTATGTAAATGCATTTATCCTACTTTTTAGCAATTCTCTTAGCCTGGATGCCATTTCTCCAATTTTTCTTGAATTAATCATGACAAGAGGTTGGCTTCTAAAGAACACAGAATACAATATGCTTCCTCTGTTTGATTTATGCAGTGACATTCTCCACCCAAGTTTTCAGTGTAATTGGATATTCATTACTCTCAAAGAGTCCTCAACAAACCAACTACAGCTTCTATCTCAGAAGCAGAGAACCTAAGAAGAGTCTGCTTGATCAGGCCAGATTCCCAGTGTCCTCTTCTCACAGTGGCCAACCAGATGTCCATGTAAACCCACCAGCAGGACCAGAGCATAAGAACCCTCTCCCATCGTTTGATTCCCAGTGCCATACATTGTCTAGGTGCCATACTTTCAATGCCTCAACAAAGTGGAGATTGTGGGCAATTAAAGTAGCAGCTCCCTGACTCCAGGTGGAAGCAACACCGTTTTCATCAGCATGTTTCTGGTGGTCTTTTCTGACATCAACAAAACCTAACAAGGGAGGGCACCACTGTGAGAGGAGAGCTCTCTAAGAAGCACTTTGCTGAGGATTCTCTCTAGACTGTTAATTTATTTACAAACCTTATACCCTACAGCTTCTGCACAATAGTACTTTCAGGGTGGCTCCCATTAACATGAAAGAAAAAGCTCTATGTGGGCATTCTTGCTCCCTTTTTTATTGGCATGCAGCCAAGGAGTGGAGACATGCCAAACAGCATGGTTCTATTCAATGATAAGTAGTAGTAGTAGTAATAATAATAATAATAATAATAATAATAATAATAATAATAATAATAATTTATTTATGCCCTGCCCATCTGGCTGAGTTTCCCCAGCCACTCTGGGTGACTCCCAATCTAGTGTTTAAAAACAATAGAGCATTAAATATTAAAAACTTCCCTAAACAGGGCTGCCTTCAGATGTCTTTTAAAAATAGGATGGCTGCTTATTTCCTTGACATCTGATGGGAGGGCGTTCCACAGGGTAGGTGCCACTACCGAGAAGGCCCTCTGTCTGGTTCTATGTAACCTCACTTCTCGCAGTGAGGGAACCATCAGAAGGCCCTCGGAGCTGGACCTCAGTGTCCAGGCTGAATAATGGGGGGTGGAGACGCTCCTTCAGGTATACAGGACAGAGGCCATTTAGGGCTTTAAATGTCAGCATCAACACTTTGAATTGTGCTCGGAAAAGTTCTGGGAGCCAATGCAGATCTCTCAGGACCAGTGTTATATGGTCCTGGCGGCCACTCCCAGTCACCCGTCTAGCTGCCACATTCTGGATTAATTGCAGTTTCCGGGTCACCTTCAAAGATAGCCCTGCGTAGAGCGCATTGTAGAGCTGTAGATAACCAGAGCGTGCACCACTCTGGCGAGACAGTCCATGGGCAGGTAGGGTCTCAGCCTGCATAGCAGATGGAGCTGGTAGACAACCGCCCTGGACACAGAATTGTGAGTCCAAAATGACTTTGAGGCTGCGCACCTGGTCCTTCAGGGGCACAGTTACCCCATTCAGGACCAGGGAGTCCTCCACCCCCGCCCACCCCCTGTCCCCCCAAAACAGAACTTGTCAGGATTCAACCTCAATCTGTTAGCTGCCAACCATCCTCCAACCACCTCCAGGCACTCACACAGGATGGATCCTTTATGTCTACAGCAGCTGTGGGAAAACTTTGTTCCTCCATCAATTTTAGGTGAAAGGTAATACAGAAATGTTGCTGGTATGTAAGTAGGTAGGAGCCAAAGACTTAAGCACTGTTCAGGCCATAATGCTCATGCAATTCTTATCTCACAAAGAGAGAGACATGCTACATGCATTTATGCCTCCCCTGTGCTTGCTGCTTTCAGTTGTTCGCCTTGCACTGGGGGAATTCTGAAGCAGAGAAGCCTGCTGAATGCATGTCAGCTGTTCCTGTGAGCTGAAACCCTGCATGTTCCTCCAATACATGGAGAGCATGGGGACAAAGATGCCAAAAACCTGAGCAGAGCTCACACATATGAAAAGGCGGCATGTAAGATCAGCATCAATTGGCCCAAAGTCTCATGAGATATGCCCAATAGATGTAAGAGTAGTCCTGTTCATGAACAAGATTTCCCTGTGTCCTTCTTCCCAGTCTAGCCTCTCTTGAACTGATTCCAAAAAGCTGGTTTTGAGTCAAGGACTCCTTGCGGGGAATGTGGATTACAGTTTTCAAGTTGTAACACATAAAATGAGGGGAACTCCATCTTGCAGAAATGGAACTGCCTTCTGGTCCTTAAAGGGGGTTTCTGAATACCAAAGATTAGTTGTGTGATAAACAGAAAAGGGATAATTCTGCCCATTCAAAGGGATGTGGGCACATATTTGATTCTCCATGGAAATGAATGGGAGTTGGGAGTGGTACTTGGAATGAACTAATTCAGATTAACTAATTCACTGAATTAATTCAAAAGCATAGAGCATAGACAACAGAGGTTAGGCTATCCCTGTCCAGATAGGGGCACAGCTTGGCCACTAGCCAAAGCTGGTGAGAGCCAAGACTGAGCAAAATAAATAAATCATTGCTCACATTACACTGTGTATGTCTTTTGATGTTTTCTCAGTCTTCTTAGGTATACTTTGTACTTCAGCTTGCAAAATTCTGAAGGCTGAAATTAATACAGAGGGTCACATGGATGAATTGTTGAATTAAACTGTGAATTGAACTAGAACAGAATTTGTTCCTTTTTGGAGGGGTGAATTGGAACTAATTCCTTTTCAAAACAAACTTTTCAAGCGCTAGTCAGGAGAGCGGTATGTGAGTCATGGAGACCCAGTTCCCAAAACAAATAATTGTGCAGCTTTAATTTTTTTAAAGAATGATTTTCTTTAAATTATCTATCTTCCAAAATGATCGTCTGCTGCCTAAAAAAGATATATCTCTTTTCTGAAAAGAGAGAACAGGCCTGGTTCCTGTTGATTTCCTCTTTGGTTACAAAATCCTGACTCAGGGTGCTGGAAAATGATTTTTTCTCAGTATGCATGAGCAGATATATATCTCATCCCTTTGTACTGTCATGTTGGTAGTCTAACAAGCTGAAAATGCGAGTGTGAAAGGAGAAGACATTTTGGGATCATAGAAACAGGCAGCTAATTTATTACCGAGACCTACTTCCCTGACAATCTGTAAAAGCTGGATGTGACCCCTTTGGGGATATTTTTACTTGGCAGATGAAGGAAGATTCCCTAACCCTTTATGATACCATGTTCTGCTGTCATTGCAATTGTCACTTATCTAATTGGTTAGCACTACATTCCAATGCAATTTATTGTTATTTAGAACTCTCTCAAACTGACATTCAACACTCTTGTTTTGAGGAGACATGCTCTAGCGAAAAGGCACAGAGCAGCAATCATGTCCCCATTCAGCAATTTTAATGAAGCGTCTGCCATGTTTCAGTTACGTGGTCCATAATCAAATATCAGATGCATGAAAAGGGCTGGGGACAGAAATCCAAAGGTCCATTGCACCCCTTTGCCATAAAAAAACAAATACATGGCCCTCGTGCCAATCTGCTGCTGTGAATAGCCTGCATATCTGGGGAAGAACTTGCTGTCAGATGTTCTCATATTCCCTTCAAGAGGGCCTCTGATTGGCATGGAGAGTCTTACAGAACCCAAACACTGTCTCTATTCACCACAGGTTGCACCACAACATCCCTGTTACCGTCTTTCCCTGAAAGTAAAACATCCCCCGAAAATAAGACCTACTTCCAGTTTTGCCTCTTGCTGTGATTTAAGGCACCCCCTGAAAATAAGACCTCCCTGATAATAAGGCCTTCCCCGAACATAAAGCCTCCCCGGAATATAAGGCCTCCGAAGCTACCGTAAGGCATCTGACTCCTCTGGACCGTAGCGGCAGGTGCCGCTGCACAGCTCACTGATTGGCAGCAGTGCAGCCGGAGCTGTTCAGGCAGTGCGAGGTCTCCTTAAATCAGAGAGCCCGTGCCACCGCCAGGGCAAGCTGCTGCCTGCTGCTCGCTCTGCCCTGACGGAGTCTGGCTGACTCACAATTAGACAATAAATGTGTACCGTATTCTTCATGGAAAAATAAGACATCCCCTGAAAATAAGACCTAGTGCATCTTTGGGAGCAAAAATTAATATAAGACACTGTCTTATTTTCAGGGAAACAGGGTAAGTGAATTCACTTGATATACTTTTAAGACACTGTGGTCATCTTAACATTAATCCACATGTTCCAAGGCTGGTTCAAAACGGTACTGTGCCAAAGGTTCACACAACATTTTCCTGACCGTTTGGTGGAAATGCAGGAGCGAAGTAAAGATTGCTTCAAATAAAGGTGGACGGTTGGTGAAATTTTCAGTAATAAAATAAATTTTGAAGGATTTCAAAGGATTTGGGGTTAAAATCACCTTTTTAGTGATTCAGAGCTCTCCACAACTGACTTACGAGCAACAGCTCTTTCCTAGAAATGTTCCTTTAAAAACATCTTATTGCCCTTAAAATGTCAGAAAAGTGCCCTCTCACTTACATGGTTACATGGATGAGCTGCCCAGCTAGAAGTCTATTGTAAGAAGGTTCAAGACTACAGGGGTTTCCCCTACAATGAATAGTAAAGAAAGACTCATCAGCCACCTTGCTGCAAATGGTTGGAAATCACAGGTGAGGAGAGCACTGTTGCACTCAGGACCTGTTTGTGGATTTCACGTAGACATCTGGTAGCCACTGTGTGAGGAAGATGCTGGACTACATGAGACTTTGGCCTGATCCACCAGGACTCTTCTTATGTTCTTAAATTAAAGCAGGTATACTAAACCTCCAAGTATCCCTATTTTCCAGGAACGTCCCTGGTTTAGAGAAATCGTCCCAGTTTCTTTTTATTTTTTTGTTTTTTACAATATAACAATTTTCCATTCATAGTGACACCATATTCATTTGTTTGACTTTCCCCCTCCCTGGTTTTCTTTTCTTTTTCCTTGCATATAATTACTTTCCCCATTTAATTTCCAAATATTTTTAAACTTAATTATAAAATTACTTCATAAATGTTACATCAAACCTGTTAATGTTTTAATGTGCTTACAGTGTTCCTTTAGACAGTCTATACATTTCCCCCATTCTTGACTGAATTTTTTCTCATCTTGATGCCTGATCTTCACAGTAAGTTTAGCCATTTCAGCATAGTCTATCATTTTTGTTATCCATTCTTCTTTCACTGGGACTTCTTCTTTCCGTTTCTGGGCAAATGATTCCGGGCAAATGATCCTGATTTGATCCTGGAATATCCCACTTTTCCTCAGGATGTCCCTATTTTCATTGGAGAAATGTTGGCGGTTATGGAGTTATCCAACCCCCAAACTGTCTGAAGGCAATCTAGTATAGGAAAGGTTTTTTAAAAAATGTTTAATGTTTTATTATGTTTTTATATATGTTGGAAGCTGCCCAGAGTGGCTGGGGCAACCTGGTAAAATGTGTGGGGTATAAATAGTACAATATTCATTATGAAATGGGTTGTCCCTATTTTCATCGGATAAATGTTGGAGGATATGGTATGTGACCTATGATGAGACTTGGTAAGAGGGTATATTAATTTTATTCAATCCTCTAGAGACTCACGTGTGTGGGTTAACAACAAAAGAAAACAGCTGCAAACTGGCATTCCAAGAACAGGGCTTAGCAGTCTCTCTGACAGGCAACCCGCCACCCAGCAGAATTTAATTCTCATCCTTAGGCAGATTACTGAAGCATAGGAATAGGCTATTAAACCTTATTTTATTCCATTCAGCTGCATGAAGCAGCTGACCCCCTTTTACCTCTCCTGCAATGAAACAGACCACACACTGGAGTAAGTTTAAAATTGCTTTACTTACTTATTTATAGTAACAGTCACACATTGTCCTATGCAGCAACAATAAGAAAAGCAGGTAAACATATTCTTGGGTACACAGCAAGATAGCTTCAGACACATGTCTCAAACTGGGGGCTATTGTGAGGCACACCCTTCCCCCCCCCCAGCTATTTTGTGAAGAAATGGGATGAGGAAAGGAAGAGAACAAATACCTCACTTCCTCCCACACTGAAGTGAGAGGGCATGACCTAACTGAACCTATTCTAGCAATTTAAAACTCAGTGGTCTTTAACCCCTTCATATACTAACTAGCAACCATGCAGTTATGTTTGATAGCAAAAACTCCCACAACATGCCCATCAGCCCCTTTAAAATGGTGAAGTTCTCTTGCTCCTTGAAAAAAGAGGTAGAAACATAATTTCTATTTCACTGGGAGTGAAGATCTTTGACAGGCTTCCTCAACCTCAGACCTTCAGATGTTTTTGGCCTACAACTCCCGTGATCCCTAGCTAGCAGGACCAGTGGTCAGGGATGATGGGAACTGTAGTCTCAAAACATTTGGAAGGCCGAGGTTGAGGAAGCCTGATCTTGGAGGTCTCTCTCTTTCCCACCCCTCTCTCACACATCCTGTGAAGTAAAGCAAAACAATTGTCCAAATCTGCAAATCAGTTTTAACTACAGTGGTACCTCAGGTTAAGTACTTAATTCGTTCCAGACTTCCGTTCTTAACCTGAAAGTGTTCTTAACCTGAAGCACCACTTTAGCTAATGGGGCCTCCCACTGCTGCCGTGCCGCTGGAGCACAATTTCTGTTCTCATCCTGAAGCAAAGTTCTTAACCTGTGGTAATATTTCTGGGTTAGCAGAGTCTGTAACCTGAAGTGTATGTAACCCAAGGTACCACTGTATATAAGTTCTGCTTAATCCAGACTGTGTGTACACCCTGGTTACAATCTTCTGATTTCTAAACCTGACACACATTAGAATCACTCTCTTCAAGCTTGCAGAAATCCTCTATCTTTGAGGTTTACTATAAAAGCTAAGCGTCAATTATTGTGACAGAACATTTTAGTGCTTTTACAGGACAAGTCTGTATATTTTCCATCTCTGAAGTCAATGGAGAGTTTTAACAGTGGCTTGAGTTAAATGCATCTCAGGAATAGCAAATACAGTTATAAAATATACAGTTGAGGATTTTTTATTTTTGTACATATTTTCATTCGCATTCTATGTAACAAGTGGTAAATTTCTGCTGCAGCCATAAAATCTTTTCTGAGTAAAGGTTGTTCAGTGAGTCCCAAAGGGCTGTTCAAAACCTGAACTGCTAGTTTGGTGAATAAGACATGGAGAGATGACAACCAAAATAATCATCTGGGTCCTAAAGCTGGTGTCACTTGGTCACAGTTGGTTTCCAAAGATGGGCAACCTGTGGCTCTCAAGATACCATTGGACCCCAGTTCCCATCAGCCTCAGCCAACATGGCCCATGTTCAGACATGATGGGAACTGGAGTTTCCACCAAATAAACTACCAAAAAACCCCACAAAAAATCTAAACCAAACATATTAAGATGATGTGGAATGCATTGCTATGGGTTTATTTTGTATCCTTCAGGATGAAGGAAACTATAACCAATATAATGAACAGATAGTCACCACTCATTGAAATCCTACCTCTAAACTTGCTCCTTAAACTGTGAAGCAGCTTGCTCTATCAGCAGTTTCTTCCTAATGGTTCATTTAAATACCCTTTCCTTGTAATTTGAACCAATTGGTTTGGGAAGGTTTGACTTTCTCTCTGAAGACCACTTTTTGTCAGCATTTATCAAATGGGAAAACACAATGCAGGCTTTTTCTGTACCTATCTGCAAATATAACTTTTCCCACTCCAGTAGTTATAGCAGTGCTAGCTTCAACAAAACCGTTCATCAACCAAATCTGCTACCCCTGAGGCTCAGAGAGTGGGGGATAAAATGATATTTATATATTGCAGGTGTGGCTCACACATCCACAGAGCAAAGCCTACTAGATCTAGGCAGCTGTTCTCTAGCATGTGTTTTTTTTTTAAAAAAAAAATCCTTGCCAACTTAATAGGCTTAGCCTCCTTTCATACATGCTACCCCTACACTTTGAAATACTTTAAAGCACCATATAATGTAACAAGGTGCATCTTGTTATGCTGTAGCCCAACAGAAGAACTCAACCACCATATGCACATCACACTGATTGTTAGCATTGCATGGAAGCACATGACAGGTGTAGGTGGTAATATGAAGAGTTAGATCTGAGATGACTTTCTTAGTTTTTCTCACTGCAAGGCTCTGGAAAATAGAGGCATTACATGTCCTTACAGGCCCTATGTTGACCCAAAACTCTTTCCCTTTTATTGTAAGTACTGGTTCTTAGTTGAGTCGATTTTTCTACATACCTTTGGTATATACCCTATATAGTCTTTTTTTTTTACATGCTCTCAAAACTTGTGTAGTGACGGTGTAGAGGGGGTCAGGATCATGACCGCTGTCCATGCCACTGACCTTTGTGCTTCCATTGGCTTTGTGCACTTAGAGCACACACATTTGCATGTTGGATACATAGAGGTTCTCTTTATTTTTGTTTTGTTTTTTAATTTTTATTTCAAAACCAAAAAAAATTAGAAACATCAAATTCAAAATCCATATTCATTTTCTGACATAATGAATTAAAATATATCTAATTGCTCTAGACTTCCCTATATATCTAATTGTTCTAGACTTCCCTTTGCTATATGTAAATACAACGAAATTAACAAATTATATTAGAAATGATATTATAGGTTCCCATATACCCCCACTCCCCTTCACCCATGTGTGATCTCAATATTTTACTTCTTCCATCTTGTTGTGTTGTTATAATTTAATAATTATTCAATTGATTCTATTATTTTCTTGCTTGCCCCTGCACATTTTACATAGAGGTTCTCTTTGAATGGAAACAGCATTTTGTGCAGGACCCAGATAATCTGTGTACAACACTCATGAACAAGGTCATTTAAAAAAATAATAAATAAATATCAGACAAAATTTCACAGTACATTGGGTCCATTTGAGTACAACAAATATTGCATCTGTGGCTCAGGAAAAAAATGACATGATAGAAAAGAAAAGGAGATTGAATGGGAATAAAGCTATTAATTAGGGAAGCCTTATCATTCTTTCTAAATTAACATGGCACATTATTTTGAGTCATTTTTTAACAGATAAATTATGTCCTCATTAATATATAACAAAAGAAAAGAAGTTATTAGTTTAAACATGTCAAAACCCATTCTGAACTTTAGGGAGGCAATAATGTGTTTGGAAACGCGAAATAAATGGGGACCATACTTCCAGAAATCTGCAGATACCACCTGTCAAAACATGGGCTGGATGCACACAGAACCGATGAATGCATCGTGATTTGGGCAGGACACCAGGTGTAATCTTGCTTCCCCTTCCAGATGTTCATTGTAAATCAAGAGTGGTTGGTTAACTTTTTGGGGTGTCGTGAGAGCCACATTTGCCCTTTGCTAACCTTCCAGGGGCCACACGTGAATGGTAGGGTGTATCCCTCCCACATTCTCACATGCATGCACACACCATAACACACATACAGATCAGCTGAGCGGGTTCAGCACCTCTCTTTGCTTATGAAGTTATTGATCTGATAACCAGGGAGGGGCAATGCCAGGATTTAAATCTATCTGCCCTCCCACCCACCCCTGTTCTATCATGATGCTAAACCTCCTAATAATTCGTAACAATTTAACTGGATAAACTCAGACTTAAGGGACCATGGTTTCCTGAAGCAGTCGGGAATGGAAATGCAGTTTCCTGTTGATATGGCCATTGTTGTTGTTGTTTAGTTCTTTGCTTTCCAAGAAAGAGATGCCAAAGGGTTAGGATCTAGCTTCTGGTGACAACAGCTTCTACAATAAACCCATGGCAAGTTTCCTAACAGGAACCTCCGAGGATTGCTGAAACGGTGTGATTTCAACTGATTATGTCTAAATCCCCCTTCTGTCACTTTGTATTGCTAATGCTATTGTGTACTTCTTTATAACTTTCCCCCCTCTCATCCCCTCCCCATGAAATCAATAAAAAATATTGACATGTTGTGAAAGATGCTAGATCTAGCCAGAGTTTTGTGAAATCACTTTTGTGTTCATGAATCATTATGCAGCTGTACAACACATCTCCTTTCTCTGCATTTATTTCCTTTTGGGCAAAATCAAAGTCCTTACTTTTATGATGATTTCTCCCCAGGAAAGTCTTATGTGCAGTCATTTTATTTTCCTGCATGAATGTGGATCAAGTGTTCGAGCCCTTCTAAGGATTCCCTCTAAGAACGTGTGATTTCCCTTTCTTCAATCACAGGTAAATAGCACCTTTTCCCTTTTTCATTTTGCTCACTTTCCCAAGGAGTGAAAACTTCCAGGAATTAGGCATAGTTACAGATAGGTAGCCGTGTTGGTCTGCCATAGTCAAAATAAAAAAAATCCTTCCAATAGCACCTTAAAGACCAACTAAGTTAGTTCTTGGTATGAGCTTTCATGTGCATGCACACTTCTTCAGATACACTGAAACAGAAGAATTAGGCATGTGGGGGAAGTTCGATTCTGTTTGCATTTAAAGGCAATTATCCAAAATAATACGTGAACCAAAAGAAAGCTATACTTTGAAAGGTGTGCAAAAAATTGTAGACTAAATTGCGCATAAAGATTTAGTGAAAATACTGTAAAGAATGCATTATATTAGGGGACATCTGTTTGCCAAATAAAAAAAAAAGTATTAGTCAATATCACATACAAAATGTGTATATAAGGGTTTTTTGTTGTTTTTTTCTAAACTGCTGATGATTTCATGAGCACCTTTGGGGGGGTGTAGAAAACTGATGTGGAAATGTGGAAAACAGCTTAAATTTGGGAGGATGAGACCTGAGAGGAATCAAACTGGACAGATTTGCCCATTCCTACTGGGAATTGTGTAGGGATTTGGTTTCCTTTAGATAAATGCGCACTGGAAACCTATCCAGTTTTGTAATATTTGCAAACATACGAGTGGTGTTTAGGTGCAGCCAAACAGCTTGTGCTCCTACCTTGCAGCAGATTAGCTACCCCAGGGCAGATGCCTGGAAAGAACTTGAATTTGCAAGATGCTTCTGGCATTTGACTAATTCCCAGCTCTCTATGTGTCTCTGTTTCAAATGGCAAAAGTGCTGTCTCTTCACTGGGGATGGAGAAGAATGTCATTCAGTCTGGATTTAAAACAAAGAGAACCAGACTAATTCACAGTCCCTCAATTTAAATGTGAATCAGAACACACTTAACAATTTTGTGATGTGTGCAACAAATGCGTATTTTATGGGGAAAATGCATTAAAAATCCATATTTAAAGGGGAAATGCATATAACAATTCATATTTTATGGAGGAAATGCATACAAAGTAAAAGAGAAAAGTCAGTTTTGGAGGATAGGTGCATTAAAATATCTACAAATGAAACCCATCTTTTCCCACTATATGGGGTAGAAGAGATTGACCAAAACCATGAAAAATAGGTGTGGAATGGAGTTAAGGTGATTCATCTATCCCAAGTCTTGTATACAAAAACTAACACACACAAAGATATGACTCATTGAAATACTCATTGAGAGTTCTCCAGGTACCAGAAAAAACCTCCCAATAATTTGCTGCCCTGTTGTGTATATTCTGACTTTAGCTTTAAATCCTTATAGAGAAACCTTCCTCTTCCTCACCCTTCCCCAGGTCCCTCTCTTCCATTCCCATCTGAACAACTTTCTCAAGCACCAGACACAGATGAGCATCTGCCTAATAAGCACAAGTCTTCTAGCTGATACAGGGGCCCTTGCTGAATGCTGGGCTTTAAAGATTTATCTTGTGTGACCCAGATCAAAAACGGGATCTGACAGCCAGAGACTGAAAGGACTGTTGTTACAGATAGAGTTGAGAGAGAGAGAGAGAGAGAGAGAGAGAGAGAGAGAGAGAGATTGTGACTGTATGAGAAAATGAAAAGCTTCCATTGCATCAAATCAGAATTGGACAAGGAGAATGCTAAAATATAAAATAAGTTAACAACAGAGTCCTATACATGTCTGTCTGGTCATGCAATTCAATATGCCTTATTCCCAGGTAGGTATGGAAGGATCTGTCAATTTTGATTCTCCCAGTTTATCGTTTTCCCAATCTTAAATTGCATTGTCCACATTTCTGCAGCAATTTGGGTGTTGTTGTTTTTAAAAAACTAATGGAAAATCTTCAGCAATTACTGTCAATTTCTCCTAATAAACACAGTTTTAAGTGATGCACAGACTTGTGCAAGCAATTTCTCTTAATACAATGCATTTTGTATGCTATATTTGTTGGTGTCTTAGTTCTTAGCCCAATTTCCTCCTAATATGTGCCTTATCCTAAACTTTGCTTGGTTGGAGGTGTGAATCAAAAAATTCAGATAAGTGCAGATTTTGAAGAATGGCTGTGTTTCAGTTCTCATATTGTTTCAGAAACTACAAATTTTGATTAATTCGGCTTTAAAAGGAAATGGAATCCAATTTATCCCCCATTCCTTCTCCCAGGTGAGGATTTCAGCCTAAGTCAGATTTTGGGGTTGTTGTTGTTGTTGTTGTTGTTGTTGCTTTGGTTTTGGTTTTTGTTGTTCTAGGACCTTTGAATTTCAACCTTCCCTCATAATTTAATTTAGTTTTGCCCAAGTTGAGGATACTTTTGACCATAGCTCGAAATGGGACCGGTGCTGCTCAGCACCATTTTCAGGGTACTATAATCCAGCCTTAAAAAGTAGAGACATCACCTTGCCAACAAAGGTCTGTATAGTAAAACTATGGTTTTCCCAGTAGTGATGTATGGAAGTGAAAGCTGGACCATAAAGAAGGCTGATCGCTGAAGAATTGATGCTTTTGAATTATGGTGCTGGAGGAGACTCTTGAGAGTCCCATGGACTGCAAGAAGATCAAGCCTATCTATTCTTAAGGAAATCAGCCCTGAGTGCTCACTGGAACGACAGATTGTGAAGCTGAGGCTCCAATACCTTGGCCACCTCATGAGAAGAGAAGACTCCCTGGAAAAGACCCTGATGCTGGGAAAGATGGAGGGCACAAGGAGAAGGGGACGACTGAGGACGAGATGGTTGGTCGAAGCTACCAACATGAGTTTGACTAAACTCCAGGAGGCAGAGGAAGACAGAAGTGCCTAGCATGCTCTGGTCCATGGGGTCACGAAGAGTCGGACACGACTAAACGACTAAACAACAACAACAACATAATCCAGCCTAGAGAAGCTGTATAAGACAAGGAACTGCTCAACCCCAGAGCTAATTTATTATCTAGCCTGTAGGAAGGTTCTCAATTCAGACATCCTTCAGCTTGAGAAGCACCCCTTTATGCTCTCTTAGCACTCTTCTCCAAGTCTCTCTTTCTTTTTATGCTGAAGCCAAAAACATTGTTTTCAAAAGCCAAAGTGTCAAATGCAAAGTAGATGGAGTTACTCCAACTACTCAAACCCAGCATGGGTGTGCTGGTTCGAGACAAGCAGCGTGTGGGCTTCACAATCTCTGCAAGTTTTCATGCCCACTGGACATGTAAAATTATTGGCGGGAAGTCCTGCAAGCCCTAAGGTTATTGGTTTAAAAGTTCTGCAGAACACCAGGATGTGAAGGAATGTATTGCTCAGAAAACACGGGGCATTTTACACCAAATGATGGAAAGTATCACTAATGTAATTCATAAAGTGTAAAATATTGCATCATGAATATGCAACAGATTTATAAATGACTACGTTTACAGATTGATACCTTTGGAATTTGCAAGTTGCATTTAGTTATATTAAAATTCACCATAAATGTCTTTCATAATAAATTTTTCTCAAGTAAACTTCGGAGCACTTTTAATCTTATGATAAAAAATTCAGAGACCTAATAAATATTTACTTTAAAAAGAACCACATTGTGGTATCTTAAACTGCAACTTGGTTTCTGGTGTCAAATATGGGGAGAGGGTGGCCTTTAAGAAAAATAATTTGTGGGTGGTAGGTAGGGATGAAATGCACGAACTCTTTAAAAAACTCCACAGCATGCTTAGGGAGACTTTTATTAATAAAAAGTTGTGAGATCACTGGCTTAGTAAATTGCATCAGAGCCATTACATCTCATAATACAGCAATAAATCCAATAGTGGGGATGGATGACAAATTTGACTGTTTGCAAAGCAACCTGATTCACAATTATGAAAACATTCTTCCAAATTTGCACTTCTCTGAATTTTGCAATGCAGTTCTCCTGACCAGTAATGTTTCTAAAAATACATATATTGGGATGAAGTGTGCATAAAAATGGATATATTAGTGAGAAAAGCCTTATAACAGGGGGAATTGATTTGCAAAAAATTCACATATTACAGAAAAGTGCATACAAGCATATTTATTTGGATAACTTCTCAGTAAAATGCTGGTGAATTTTCATGAAACTTCCTTTAAAAAAAATGCTAACTGATGTGTAAATGTGGAGAACTGAATTTGAGACTAGAAAAAGGAAGATTCCACTTCTCTCCCTATAAATGTCAATCAAAAAGTTTCTAATCAAGGAATCAAACCACTGAATTGGCTAAAGCCAGCAGACCTGGTGATATTTCTAAATAAATAGTTCCAACAGCAAACTAGCTGTAAAGCTACCAGTAAAAATGCAATGACAACAATTTAATGATGTGCTGTAACTTCACACAGCATGTGTCCTTAAACGTGTGTCAAGAATGCAAAACATTGATTATTTCTGGAAAGTCGGTGCCGACACGCAGAGTGTATTTGTCTTAATTATCACTAACGTGCCTGAGGAGTGTGTAGGGATGAGGCAGATTGACACTGATCTGCCAAGTGCATCCTGAAAGGGCTAGCAATGTGAGAGAAACACCTGGAGACTTGCTGAACAGTCCTCAGTTGTCCTCTTGTTTGGAGACAATTTGCATTCAGAAAAGGGAAGCAAGTTCATCCAATTATGTTATGTGTACAAAATAAAGGGATGAAAACTGGCACTTATACTTGAGTCAGGCCATTGCTTCTTTTAGCTCAATATAGTCTACACTGACTGACAGTGGCTTCTAAGGGATTCAGGTGGGGGATGATCCCAGTGCTACCTGAAGATGTCAGAGACTGAATCTGCAGCCTTTGGGTCATAAAAGAGATGCTCCACCACTGAGCCCTTCTCTAATTTTTAAGACCAAACTCAAAACATAAAAAATCAGTACACTTAGTACAATCATTGTTTCTTTGCTACTCATCACCTTTAAAGGTAAAGGTACCCCTGACTGTTAGGTCCAGTCGCGAACGACTCTGGGGTTGTGGCGCTCATCTTGTTCTATAGGCCAAGGGAGCTGGCATTTGTCTGCAGACAGCTTCCGGCTCATGTGGCCAGCATGACTAAGCTGCTTCTGGCGAACCAGAGCAGCGCACGGAAAATCCGTTTACCTTCCCGCTGGAGCGGTACCTATTTATCTACTTGCACTTTGACATGCTTTCGAACTGCTAGGTGGGCAGGAGCAGGGACCGAGCAATAGGAGCTCACCCAGTCACGGGGATTCGAACCGCCAACCTTCTGGTCGGCAAGCCCTAGGCTCAGTGGTTTAGACCAGTGTTCCCCAACCTTGGGCCTCCAGCTGTTTTTGGACTACAATTCCCATCATCCTTGACCACTGGTCTTGCTAGCGAGGGATGATGGGAGTTGTAGTCCAAAAACAGCTGGAGGCCCAAGGTTGGGGATCACTGGTTTAGACCACAGCGCTACTCTTGTCCCTTCCTGATCACCTTTAAGAAGAGATAAAATAGTTTTAATGGAAAAGAGAATACTGATGCACCAGTGTGCATCAGCACATGAAATTTGCTTCTTTTTTTGAATACAGGTGCATTGCCATGTCACCTCACAATAAGAATCTTAACTTAAACATACAGTATAAACAGCTCAAAAATCGCTCTTCTTTTTGACATTGGCGTAGAAGCAGGGAAAGATGCAACTGAACTGACAAGTGTGACAAGTGTTACTCTATACAACGTTCAGATTTATTTATTTTTCTAAGCTGACATTAAGTCCCAACCCTGTCTCATTCAGCTGAGCTGAGGCCAGAATAAGTCCCAAACAAATGGTGCTAAATAAAACTTCCAAAGGAACAAATTCTACATCTGGGGTACAGTCACAGAGAAGTTCCTTGGGAAACTGGTTTTCAGGGTTTCATGTTCCTTCTTACACTTTATGTAGGCAGCACTTTGCTCACCGGATCACAACTCTTGAAAACCTGGTGTAGGAGGTAGAAGCTAAGACTTGCTCGCAAAGGCGTCAGGCAAATCCGCTGTTACCCATTTAGAGTCAAATGAAAACTTTCCCAAGCTTCTGAAGTTTCATTTAGCGATGTTCCATTTCTTTGGCTTGGGCCCGGGATTGAATTTTCCGTTAGCAATAAAAAAAGGCATACTATATATACAGCACTTTCTGCACAGGATTTGGAGAGAGATGTGCAGAGAGAGAAACTGCAGCCTGCTGACACGTGCAACTAAGCTATAATCTGCAGATTTGCTGAAAACAGCTTCCCATAGCCTTCAATTACCAATTTGGACATTTGAAATTGGATCAGTGATGACTTCTTCGACCAGAGCAGCAGAGCATTTTTAAAATTATGATTATGATTATTTTACACCAGGGGGAGCTAAGCCCAAGCCATGGGCCACGATAAATCTTTCTTCTCCTCCCTCCCACAAGGAACCTGTTGATTTTGGCAGTGATGGGGAGAAATGTGGACACAGCACCTCTCCACCCAGCTCAGTATCCTGATAGAGATACAAATCACCCTCTCCTCATCATCAGTTCAATCATCTGAAGAGCAGGGAGAGAAGGAGAATCCACCTCCTTAGCTGAATTGCATGGATCAGCTGAGGAATATTTCCTGTGTTCATGTACATTAGAGGGTGTACATGAGAGCACACTGGGTGGTATTCTCAGCACATCTGTCATGGGCATATGACCCTCCGAGGACTGGCCAAGAATGAATGCAGCCCTCAAGTCAAAGATCCCCCCCCCACTCTGTTTTTCACCACAGTAATTTGAGCCAAAGCATATTTTAAGCTAGGCATTGATTTCTGTTTTAATTCTGATTTGTGCTCTGAAAGGACGACCATCTACAAAGGACACTGATTTATTTTGTTCAGGAAATGTATAGCCTGCTTTTCTTCCAACACGGCCTGCTTAGAGACCACTTCCTTCTTTATTTAGCTTTTCCTTAGACCTGCCTCTCTCTCAAAGACTCAGTACAGCCTGCAAGAAAGTAATGCAGATGGTGTAAATATTATATAAACAAGCCTGATCCAGCAGTTCTCTTATTAAGGATTTCCTGGCCTAACATCCTGTTCTCACAATAGCCAACCAAATGACTACATACCACTGTCCCGTTTTGAGTGGGACATCCCGAATTAACAGAAGATTCTTCCCCCAACCCCAGATGTTCCTTTTGGCTCCCTCCTCCTCCTCTTCCTCAACCTCCTCCATGACCTCTGCTCCTGCTGCCACCATGGAAACCAATGTCCCCACTGGGGAAGGATGTATGGATCCAGAATTGGCCTCCATAGTCACTTACGGACTCATTGTTAAAACCGTGTTTATGGAAGATAATCTTACTGGGCTATGAGTGATCGCCAAAGAAGAAAAGAACACTTCCAGAAGCCAGCGCCGCAATTCCAGTGCTTCCAGAAGTATTTTGGTGGCCACGTTGGAGGTGGAGGCCATGGTGGCAGCGGTCATGGAGGAGCTTCTACAAGTAAGGTGTGGCGGTGAGCAGGCATCGGTGGGTGATGGGCAGGCAGTGTGGGGGAAAGTGCGGGGTGGTGGTGTCCTAATTTGCCCTCCCAAGATGTTGGAGGGTATGTGGACTAAGAGAAGCCCACAAACAATACCTGTGTACAACAGCATTCTCTTCATATGTGATTCCTAGCAACTGTGTTCCCACACATTGTGGTAGAACATGGGCATCATCGTCTAATCCTCTTTTAAAGGCATATAGTACCATTTAGCTATGTACTATGTGAAGAACCTCCATTATATCTGTCCTGAATCATCTAACATTCATCTTCTCTGGATGTCCCCATGTTCTAGTATAATGTGAGAGGGAAGAAAGCTTCTCCTCACCCACATTTTCCATTTCATGCTTAATTTTGCATATCTTTACCATACCCCTCTTTCCTAAAGTATAAAGCCCAATTTGTTGTAACCTTTCCCCACAGGAAAGCTGTTTCCACTCCTTGATCGTTTCAGTTGCCCTTTTCTGTAACCTTTCCAGCTCTACAATACCTGTTTTGAAGTGAAATGACTAGGCCTCACCATCGATTTTTATAATGGTATTATATTGGCATATTTCTTTCAAACCCTTTCCTAATGACCCCTAAAATAGAATTCACCCTTTGCATAGCTGCATCAACATCTGCATTGATCTATCCACTAGAAGCCCAAGGTCTTGTTCCTGTTCAGCCACTGTTAGTTTAGACCCCATCCGTGTATATGGGAACTTGCTGTATTTTTCCACGTATAAGATGATGTTTTTTGCTTTAAAAAATTAGTCAAAATATGGGGGTCGTCTTATACGTGGATGGTGAATACACAGTGGTTTTGGGCTCTGACTCTGGCATGGGCAGCCTAAGCTCAGGTTCAGGTTTGGACTCTTGAAGTATGGCAACCCTAACATTGGGCACCTCCTCAAAAAAAGTTCAAAGTTGTTCTGTTTGATGTTTACAATATTGATATCTTAATTTTTGGTTCAAAAAATAGGGGTTGTCATACATGGAAAAATACCATATATCTATATCTATATCATCTATATATCATCTATCTATCTATCTATCTATCTATCTATCATTTATCTATTATCTATATCTATCATCTATCTATCTATCTATATCATCTATCTATATCCTAATGTACATCACTGAGCCTAGGGCTTGCCGATCAGAAGGTCGGAGTTCAAATCCCCACGAAGGGGTGAGCTCCCGTTGGTCGGTCCCAGCTCCTGCCAACCTAGCAGTTTGAAAGCACATCAAAGAGCAAGTAAATAAATAGATACCCCTCGGATGGGAAGGTAAACACCGTTTCCATGCGCTGCTCTGATTTCACCAGAAGCGGCTTAGTCATGCTGGCCACATGACCCGGAAAAACTGTCTGCAGACAAACGTCTGCTCTCTCGGCCTATGGAGCGAGATGAGCGCTGCAACCCTAGAGTCGTTTGCGACTGGACTTAACTGTCAGGGGTCCTTTATATTTATCTTTACATCACTTTACCCTTGCTTGCATTAGATTGCATGTTCTTTTTTGCTGCTCATTCACAGAGTTGGAGAGTTCCCTTTGGAGCTCCTCACAATTCTTTTTGTTTTGTTTTGACCACCCTAAACAATTTGCTATCATCAGCAGACTTGGCTAACTCACTGCTCACCCTTAATGTATCTTTTACTGTTGGTGAAGATGGATTATCAGGATATTGCTCAGTGTGAGGCACTTGTAGCTCTGACAGCTTCTGGAAGTTAGATATGATTTAAGGACACACAAAAATGAACATCTGTGTCAAAGTTCAGCATTAATAGAAGAATTTCAAATGAAATCACACACACACTGTTTGTGCTGGGTGACCAAGTAGACAAAATAGACTGTGGTATCCTTGTATCCTGGTCTTATTGGACAAGCAAAATAAACAGCTCACAGTAAACACTGAACTATCAAAATACAGCATCATATATGAAAAAGAAGACAATTCATAATGTGTGTGTGTGTGTGTGTGTCTCAGTATCAGCTTCTTGGTTCAATTGCAGGTCAGGGTCTTAGGGATAGCATCTTCTCACTGGGCTATGATGGTACACACTTGGTTCTGACATCTCTCCTTCATGGAGGCTGTAATGACAGAGGAGGGGAAACACTGCAGATTGGTAATGATGACAGTTCTCCTTCCTGTTCTCCCAGGTTTTGTGGCTGCTAGTCTTGGTCTTATTTATTCAATTTATGAATTGCTTCCTATGAAAGATCTCCAAATGACTTAATGCTCAAAACATCAACAAAAAATAATAATGTATAAACATATTTTTAGGCCAATTCAGATAAATATGGGGATAAAGATTGCTATTTAAAGAGCTTCTTCAACAAGGAAGGTCTTCATCAGGTTTGGAAGAGAGAATACAATGGTTGTTTGATATGTATGAGACAAATATTCCCAAGAGTAGGTGCCAATACACTGGTGAACCACATCATATGGAATGGACCTCCTGATGCGATGATAGCTACAGAAGACCCTCTCCTTCAGAATGCAGACAATCTTTTAGGTATCCTTCTCTTGTTGTAGAATCAAAATACCCTGTGGTTTCTCAATTTCCCATTTAAGTGGGATGTATTAACTGGGTGAGGGACACAGGTAGCGCTGTGGTCTAAACCACAGAGCCTAGGGCTTGCCGATCAGTCGGCAGTTTGAATCCCCACAACGGAGTGAGTGCCCGTTGTTCAGTCCCAGCTCCTGCCCACCTAGCAGTTCAAAAGCATGTCAAGTGCAAGTACTGCTCCAGTGGGAAGGTAAACGGAGTTTCTGTGCACTGCTCTGGTTCGCCAGAAGCGGCTTAGTCATGCTGGCCACAGGACCCAGAAGCTGTTTGCAGACAAATGCTGGCTCCCTCGGCCTATAGAGCGAGATGAGCGTGCAACCCCAGAGTCGTACGTGACTGAACCTAATGGTCAAGGGTACCTTTACCTTCTGTTAACTGGGTGATGGAAGGAGCCCATCATGTACCAGACCCAAAGTCTGGAAGCAGTTTGAGCTTGCTTTGTAATCAGCTCAGAAATGAAGGCCATCCATTTCTGAACCCTGCCCATCCTGAAATTCCACACCACCGTAAATCATTGTGGAGAGTTTCTTCTTCCCATTACTTTTAATTGCCAGCTTCCCCCCACCCTTTTCCCCTTTGCTTTGTGTAACTTATGGTTTACCGTGAATTACAAAGGTCATTATAAATCCCCATCATTACACTACAATGGTGGGAAATAGATGAAAATACTTGCCCAGGCTGTTCCTTAAATTAACAGATCCTGGAGATAACAAGTATATAGGGCAGCTGGCTTTTCAAATGAAACTCCACTGGGCGGAGTTTCCTTTGCATGCAGAAAAGTCCCAGGTTGCTTCCTAGGATTTCCCATCTGAAATACTGAGCTTGAGGGAACAGACTTGATATAAGGTAGCTTCCTATATTCCGCTGGTTGTTTGCTTGGTAGGAAAGTTAGGTAGAGAGAGATGTTATTGAAGCCCCTTGAAGATTGATCAGGCCCTGGCTGATCTCCTTCCTTTCTTCAGCTACTGGACTCTGGCAGTTTTCTTTCTGCTGACTTGAGAGGGCCCCTGGAAAAGTGTCACTGGTGTGTCCTGTTATATGGCAATGGTTCTCTGGCTGTGGGCTTACTTGAAGAAAGCAGCAAACAACTGGGAAGTTGCCATGTTGTATTTTCCCCCAATATACTGTATTGCCCTACAGGCAATTGTGTGAAATGAAAATGGAGGTTCAGTTGGAGATCACCATTTTAATGACCCACAATGACCTGGCATCATGCCACTTAGGAAAAATTAAATGATGGTTTTTCAGACCCAACCACTTCACATATGATGGTGGGAGCCAAGGTCAGACATGAGTGTCAGTGGGTTCTGCCAAATTTGTGGGGCCTTGGCATATGCTGGACAGTGCTGGACAGTGGGCAGACACTGAACCTGTTGGCAGAGCCGAGACACTTATTCAATTACAGAAGGACAAGGCCTAGTGAAAGTCATTATTTCCTTCAGCCACTATTGTGTACATGCAAGTGTTTTCAGAATATGTCCCAGAACACTTGTACTTTCTGTGGTCATTTTTTTAAAAAAATGAACCAGCTCAATTAAATACACACACGTTATAAAGTTTCTTCCAAGTTTCCTTAATCTATGCTCTGAATTGACAATAGAGAAAGCTACAATTTCTACAAATCTGCAAAGTTGCCATTATTTTTAGTACCCTCTTCACTTACCTTTCCTTCTAATGGCTTTAACATATCCTATAAAGAAGGACATTTCATATTCATTGCTGCAATAACACTTGCAATAAATTGATTTGTTACTATTATTAATGTTCTGGGTTTCTATGGAAATGTCAGTGACGATTTTCGTGTCACCTAATGGGGGCATTTGTAGCCATCCTTTTGAGCCATCGTCTCCATGACCTCCTCAGGTTATATATTATATTTTTAGCCGAGGGCCATTGTTCATGCCTTTGGACAGTACTTAAACAAAGGGCCAAGTCAGCAGCAGGTACAAATGTCTGCAATTACTAACTGATTAAACAGTTTGCTATAGGAGAGAGATATTGCCCACTATTTATGTCAGTTCTTTCATTGTCATAGAAACCTCATTTGAATTATATTTGTTCTCCAGCTTCTGACACACTCTTTTGTTTAGAATAATTAATGCAACAAGGGTTTTGTTTTGTTTTGTTTTTTAAAAAATAACAACAACAAATCCCTGTATAAAACCAATGGCTTAAATTCTAACATATAATGTTTAAGGAAGCTTATGGTACATCGTGGGCAAAGCAATCCTGTGCTTATTATTTGCATTTCATTTCAATGAAATGCACCAATGCACCAATATGAGGCTGGAACAGCCACCTCCATTATTCAGTCATTGACTGGAATTTTCTTGTTGAAAACTGTAACAAACAAAGAAGATAGTTTCATCTTGTTTAAAACAGGCAATGTCTTCAAACTTCTTCAGTGGCACAAATCTTAATTAATTGCTTCTTTTGAATGTTCTGTATTATTCTTGCATTTTTGTATGGATGTTACTATTTCATCTTTGCATTGTGATTTTCAAGTGCCATTTTAAACAGACAGAATATATAAAGTCAGAGAGGTTGTGAGGGAATGGTGCATCTGTTTGTTTACGAGGCAATTTTGGTCCTGTATTAACTACCAACAGAAAGTGCCTGGCATTGCCTGAGAATTCTAAGAAACCCAATAAATTCGGTGGAGTCTTGAAACTAGTGGTTAGAATCAGCACAGTTCTAAAAAGTTCAGCCCACCATCTTGATTTTAAATGGTGTCCAATTGTATCTTAGCAAAGACAAAAACCCAGCCCATTATCAAAGGAGCCATCATGTGAAATTTGGTTATAATCTTTCAAGGTGTCCAGACTATTTGTGGAAAAGGCAAATTCCATGCTCAGGATCATTAAGAAAGGAACTAAAAATAAAATTGCCAATATCATTATGTTGTTATACAAATTTATAGTGTGACCACATTTGGAATACTGTGTACAGTTCTGGTTGCTATGGAAACTGGAGTGGTACAACAACAGGTGGAGCCCTGGAGCTGACATTGTGGATTTCCTCCCATTGTTTTCTTTTTTTATATAAATGATTTTTATTGGTTTTACATATAATCACATTACATAACATATGTACCATCTTATTTTATCTCTTTGGCTCAACTGAGCCTAACGACTTCCCTCCCTCCCGTCTGATGGTTTACAAAATTATACTTTACATCTTTACATTTCACTTCATTTCCTATCCTTGTTATATCATTACCTAAAATATTATATTACTCAACCTGAATAGGTAGCAATTTTACCTTACGGATCTTCAGATAACCCTGCTAATGATGTTAATTGCTTACAGTTGTCTTTCAAAGATAATATAAATTTGTTCCACTCCTTTTGGAATGCTTGGTCTTGGTTCTGGATTCTTCCCGTCAGTGTTGCCAGTTCTGCAAAATCCATCATTTTCATCTGCCACTCTTCTTTTGTTGGTAAATCCTGTTGTTTCCATCTTCAGGTCCTTCCCATTGTTTTCAATGATTTTGACTTTGATAAAATAAATTGATCAAACAACCCAAAAGGAATGGATGGGCAATCTCACTTCTTATCTGCCCATGAGAGTCCTGTAGAGCATTGGGCGTGGTGGTATACCCATCTTTGGTTCTTTTCCCCAGCCACTTTTAGGAATGAAAACTAAAAATACGGGCAATTGAATATGAATTTAACTGAGAATTTTGGGTAGAATCTAAGCAGGCAGGCAGGCAAGCAAGCAAGCAAGCAAATAACAGATAAATATAGAACTGAGACGGCATAAAATTAAGGTAGACATCAACCAGAAACAGGCTAATTTACCTATTCCTAATCCTCACACAGGACACAGGTGGCACTGTGGGCTAAACCACTGAGCCTAGGGCTTGCCGATCAGAAGGTCGGCGGTTCAAATCCCCAAGACAGGGGTGAGCTCCCATTGCTCGGTCCCTGCTCCTGCCAACCTAGCAGTTTGAAAACATGCCAAAATGCAAGTAGATAAATAGGTACCACTCCAGCGGGAAGGTAAACAGTGTTTCTGTGCGCTGTTCTGGTTCGCTAGAAGCAGCTTAGTCATGCTGGCCACATGACCCGGAAGCTGTACGCCGGCTCCCTCGGCCAGTAAAACAAGATGAGCACTGCAACCCCAGAGTCATCTGCGACTGGACCTAACGGTCAGGGGTCCCTTTACCTTTACCTTTTCAATCCTCACACATATGCATACTTACCCAAGATACAACTTACTTCTCCAAACAAGTAATGAAGGGAGGGAGGATCACACTGAAACAAGTATTAGATGGAACAACCAGGTGTGGTGTTTTGTGTTAAGTTGAGCAATCCAAAGGTATCGTTGTTCCTAATGACACTGAAACTGGTTCTAAGTACTCAAGAGCCAGTGTGGTGTAGTGGTTAAGAGCGGTAGTCACGTAATCTGGGTAACCGGGTTCGCGTCTCCACTCCTCCACATGCAGCTGCTGGGTGACCTTGGGCCAGTCACACTTCTATGAAGTCTCTCAGCCCCACTCACCTCACAGAGTGTTTGTTGTGGGGGAGGAAGGGAAAGGAGATTGTTAGCCGCTTTGAGACTCCTGAAGGGGAGTGAAAGGCGGGATATCAAATCCAAACTCTTCTTCTTCTTCTTCTTCTTCAAAGTCATCCAACAATGGTCAGCATTTCTCTCTTTTTCAATTGCATGGCAGGCCAACTAGTGCATTTAACTGACATTTTAAGATCCAGTTCCTCATTTTTAATTGAGACGCAGCTCATTTGTAAATTGCTCTTCCATTGTTGAAGCCTTTACAGTCTATGACCTTTGCAGTCATAGAAACATGGGATTTAAAGACATTGCAAAAGTTTTCAGAATGTTCCTATATCACATTTACTACCTTAAGAGCAATTCCTGGAACCATTACTCACAACTACTGTGTGAAATAATTGAAGTTATAAATGTGAAACTTTCCCCCCCCCCTTTCTACAAGAGTCTGATTAGTCCAACACTCTGCAACAAATCCTGTGATTGCCCATATAACCATAGTGAGCTTGCACCTGAAGCCTAAGCTAAGTCTCTTCCTCCAGAAATGGATATTTTGACATAACTAGGCTTTAGGATAACTTACCGGCAGGGATTTATGCTCTAATAACCTCCCAACCGGACTACTGCAATGCACTTTATGTGGGGCTACTCCTGAAGATGGCAAAGAAGCTACAGTTGATGCAGAAAATCACTGTCAAGATGTTGTGTGGGGAGAGAGACAGGATTGTGTCTTACCAGTCCAAGGATCCAATTGCTGGAGTAGCCAGACAAGTTTCTTGGTAATGGCCTAAGTGTGGTTCATTAAGGTAACAAAGGGAATGCCTCTGTGCCAGAGATAAAATGAGTAGACCCATTCTTCAATTGTCAAAGGGTCAGAGTTGAGAGTTGTGTTTATGAGATAGAATCTAAAGGCTGTAGTCTGAAGCCTGTGAGGGAGAGACAGAGACATGTCTGATGCCTGCCAGAATTCAAGGTTGTGGCTTGGGGTATACGTGTAATTTTCATTTATTTATTTATTTATTTTAGCATGGAGCTTCTTATTTATTTATTTATTTTTATTTTTTGCCAACAGCCGAAACACAAACAGTGAAATCCCCCAGGCGGCTGATACATTGGGTATACTTATTCAATAATATACATATTCAATAATATACTTATTCAATAATATACATATTCAATAATAACATGTTCAAATCAACCATATGTACACTTCTATATACCATAACATTCCTCCCTCTACAGATTTATTTAACTTTTAACATTTTTATTGCCCCAAATTGTTCAAACCTGCCCAAATAATTCAATATCTTCTCAAACCAATCCTCCTCTTTCTCACTGACCTTAAACCCTTTCATTCTATGTATCTTCACAGTATACGTGTAAATAAACCATACATCATAAAGGCAGCACAGTCTCCGCTGTCACTCATTCTGAGGAAACTGAACTCTGGGTAAGAGCCTAGAACCCCTGGAATCTTGCACCACTCAGAGATTGGGGTGGTGTGCAACAGTTGCATATGTGGGAGGAGACTAGGAGGAACCAGGTCATCCATCCCACACCTCCTGCAACATCAGGTTGCATGGTGGTCTCACTTGCTTCATCACCACATTGAGCAGGAAGTCCAAAGGGGGATTCAGAATGCATTTGTAATGCAGGGTTCCTGTTCTGGCGAGGCTTCTAGGCGTGTTCAGCTGCCCTTCTCTGTTCAACTCAGGATGATTGGACATGGAGATGGAACACCTCCACAGACTGGAAACTGCAACTTCTAAATAAAGCTTAGGCGTGTTGCAATTTAATTATTTAGAAGAAGAGGCATAAATTGCTAACTCATTTATATATATATATATTGGCAGACCCCAGATTATAATTCACTATTTGGATCTCAGGTGGCTTATGTTAATCTAATAGGCGCAATGAAGAGTTAATGAAAGAAAAACAAAACCTCGGTTCAAGGTGTAACTGACACAAGGGCAGCCGAAGTGTTGCTGAAGTCAAGCACACAGCTCCCAACTTTGACTCAAGCATTCTCAAAGCCAACAAGTTTTGTTCTGAACTTGATTGATGATCTATTCCCCTTAAATGCATAAACACAGCGATTGCTCTCCGTTGACTTTGCTGTGCCCCAGTCCGCAGAGAATTGAAAAGGGCAGCTTTTGCTGAAAAGTTTCAGGTGTTTAATTCAATTAAACCCAGACATGCATGGA
This sequence comes from Podarcis liolepis, assembly GCF_965112155.1. Taxonomy (NCBI): domain Eukaryota; kingdom Metazoa; phylum Chordata; class Lepidosauria; order Squamata; family Lacertidae; genus Podarcis; species Podarcis liolepis. Next base: position 85,631,949 of record NC_139556.1, read on the forward strand.
GTATTTAAAGTTCAGTGTAGCAGGGAGCATCTGTAAACAGAAGCTATCAAAACAGACATTGTTCAGACAATAGGAGAGACAGGAAGGGGCAGCTTGTAAATGAAGATAGGCGAATGCCAAAGTATTTCTGTCATTGGTGGACTCTCAATGTCTATAAGAGGCCTGGTGCTCAGAAACCTTTCTCCCAGAATGTTTGCATGGCGAGGGTCTGGAGCATGGAAATAGCAGACTCCTGACAGCCTCATTTATTTCACAAAACAAAAGGAGCTTCGCGTATGGAAAACATGAAGCCAAGACGTGGCAAGAGGGGGGATGTTAAATCTCTTTCTGCTGCTCCTTCAATACAAACTATGGCTTCAAGCTGGTTTGTTAAATATTAGTTAAAGTTTATGTCTATGCAGCTTTTCTGCAATACAGTGGTATCTCGGGTTAAGTACTTAACTCGTTCCAGAGGTCCGTTCTTAACCTGAAACTGTTCTTAACCTGAAGCACCACTTTAGCTAATGGGGCCTCCTGCTGCCATCGCGCCGCCGGAGCCCGATTTCTGTTCTTATCCTGAAGCAAAGTTCTTAACCTGAAGCACTATTTCTGGGTTAGCGGAGTGTGTAACCTGAAGCGTATGTAACCTGAAGCGTATGTAACCCGAGTTACCACTGTAGTCTGTGGTGGACCAAGCTTGTTCCCTGCAGAATCCAAACTGTGTGTTTCTGAAGGGACCACATAAAAGTCATAAGCAGCTTGGGGGAGAGGAAACTGGAGCAATGGGCAAGAAAGGGGTTAAGTGTTCTCTCTTCCCATTGCTTATTCACTTCCCTGTTGCTTCCTTTTCAAACTTGGTTGTAGGCAACATATGGATATAAATAACTGTAACAAACAAACAAACAAACAAACAAACAAACAACTTTTCCTGCCCTTTGAAGGCAGCTTAAAAGTTACATTAAATTTCATTTAAAAAAATCACAATAAGCAATATTAACACATCAGAAACTCATAAGGAACTTTTGGATGGCTCATTGATGGTGGTAATGATGGTGAGAGAAAGTCCTGTTGCAGCAGGCTCTGGGGTGATCTTCCCTCTCTCTCCTGCACTTCTTCCCAAAGGACAGTGGACGGTAGATGACCTTATGGGAGGGGAATGAAAAGCCCAGCTCAAGCAGATGTTGCAATGGTCTTTGTGGGCCTTGATCTGGAATCTTTCCCACAGGGCAGTTGATGGCAGATCTCTCTCTCTCTCTCTCTCTCTCTCTCTCTCTCTCTCTCTCGTTAGCATCAAGTGTTAGGATGGGGAGCATGTTTCAAATACCTGAATGACTTTCACACAGAAAGTAGGATAGCCTGTTATTTCTTGTTGTCAGTCTAATTGGTTTAAGTTACAAGGGTTTAGGTTTTGGTTGAACAGTAGAAGGACAGGTAAGAGCAACTTGACAATTAAAAGCATTAGGGAATCACAGCTGACCTGTCTGGTTCAGCCTCCTGCATCCCACACTGGCCAAACAGAAGCCAAGCCAGAGATCTTTAGCTGCCCGACCTGGAGATACCAGGAATCATATCTGGGACCTTCTGTGTTTTTTTTAAGATATTTATTAAAGTTTTTAAAGTATAACAGTGAAAATAAAAAGTAAAAAGAAACAAAATACAAAATACAACATAAAAACAGTTTAAAAAACAAATAATTTTCCATAACTTGTCTTCCTTACACTTATTTCCCCGGACCTCCTCATACCTCCCTTCTTTGTATTCCACTTCAAATTGGTAGTTCAGCAAATCCTTACCATTAAGCTTTTACCCATTTGTAAACCTTTTTTCATATCTCCTAAAGCATTACAGCTGGAAACCACTTAGTTTCTATCCAACATCCTTCTAACATTCATTAATTTTACAATATTTCTTTAAATAGTCTTTAAATTTCTTCCAGTCTTCTTTCACCAACTCTTCTCCCTGGTCTCGGATTCTGCCAGTCATTTCTGCCAATTCCATGTAGTCAATCACTTTCATTTACCATTCTTCCAGAGTGGGTAAGTCCTGTGTCTTCCAATACTTTGCGACAAGTATTCTTGCTGCTGTTATCTGGGACCTTCTGAATGCATAGTGGATGTGCTACCGCTGAGCTGCAGCTCTTCCCCTGAAGGTGTCTAAAACTGACATGTCTCTTAACTATAGCCTAGATCCACACTGTGTGAGTGTCATTTTTATTTGACAGGAGGTAAACATAAAATATTAATATTTTTAATTAACACATAATTTGAAGCCTGTAAATCTAAATCTAATACATTGGTTGGGGGAAGATCATGACTGCAAATGACACACATCTTCATCATCTATGTAGTCTATTCATTTTGGACATTTTCATATTTCAGGATAGTCCAGCATCCAGCTCTAGCACTTGCTTAATTGACAAATAATTGCAGTGCTACAGCTGTTTTGGCCCGACTTGCCAAAGAAGAAAGGGGAATTTGGTGACAATGACTTCAGCTATAAATAATCTCTGGAACAGAGTCTGACAATTCTGGAAGCCATACAGATTCTTCTTGACATAAAATGAGAAGAAGGTTCACTTCCACTACAATCATCTGCCTGCCTCAAACCATCCCTTGAGCATGCTATAGTTCATGCCATGGCGCCTTCATAATGGCTTTAATTAGCTCAGTGGGGATTTGAAAATAATAGTATTAGTATTAGTATTTTTTAAAATGGACAGTTCTCATGTCACAAATTTAACACCAGCTTCTGCAAAAAAATAATGTTTATCTGGGTTGCATTCTGAACCACATAGTCTTAGAAAAAAGGGGGATATAACCTAGCTTGCTGTTAAAATAACATCTCTCTTCATTGTTCTTATAATTGCTATAAAAGTTATTTTAGGAGTATCTTTTCTTCTTTGTTGGTTCAGTTTAAGTCAGGCCTGTACAAATTGTGGTTCATGATGCTAGCTTGGCATATCAGTGAGTTGTAGTCCTGTTCAAAGGCAGACAGTAAAATTATTATTATTACTATTATTATTATTATTCAGAGAAGGGTCTAAGTTTGCTTCAATACATTCTAGATGTGGGTGTTTATTTTAATGTTTTGATGGAATTGGTTGCTATGTAGTTTGTAACTGGCTTTCTACCTTTAAACTGCTTAGAAGCCACCTAGGTAATTTTGTTGGCATCCATCTGTCTTGAAAGACAATGGAGTGCGCCTCTGAGAGCAAAGTCAAATCGTTGGAGAATCACAGTGCCCACTGTGGCTACAGAGACCAGTAACACTTAACTGCTGTCTTCTGCATTCTTTTTGCTGAATCCAAGTGACATTTCTGGGACACAAACCTGGGCCCTATAAATAGAGGTCCTGTGTTTCCCAGATGACCAGACCACCCTCTCAGCTTTGCTGATGTGGTCCAAAGGAAAGCAGAGCAATATGTTTGGCAACAACTTGACTGAAGGAGGCATACAAGGCAACATCCAACCATCTTAGGGATTCCGCAATGGATTTGTGTAGTGTTGGTAATTAAGCATATAATAATTGGCAACCAAGATGATGGACGATCTGGAAATGAAGCCGGTTGAAGGTGCTGGGTATGTTTAGCCTGGAAAAGAGGAGATGGAGAGGAGACTTGATAGCCATCTTCAAATATCTCAAGGGCTGTCACATGGAAGAGGGAACAAATTTGTTTTCTTCTGCTCTGGAGGGTAGGACTCAAGCCAATGGCTTCAAGTTACAAGGACGGAAATTCCAACTAAACATCAGGAAAAACTTTCTGACAGTATGAGCTGTTCAACAGCAGAACAGGCTCCCATCAGAAGTGGTGGACTTTCATTCCTTGGAGGTTAAGCAGAGGTTGGATGGTCATGTAGCTGAGATGCCTGCATTGCAGGGGGTTGGGCTATGAATAATACTAATATTGTGAATTAATATAGTAGGTCAGGGTAGAGAAAGTGATGCTTTCCAAATGTTGTTGAACTTCAACGCCACCAGCCCCAGTCAGTGTGGGCAAGGGCCAGGATTGATGGAAGTTAGAGGCCAACCACATTTGGAGGACACCACATTGACTAGACAGAGTGTAGCCTTCCCCAGTGTGTGGCACTGGTGGAGGGTATCGCTCAAACAATGATACTTTGTAGGTGGGTAAGTTTATTGAATATACCTATTTTCATCTCTAAAATGAATGAAGGATCAAGCATTTGCCTTGTGGTAGAAGGGGTCCCCCCAGGTGAGGCCCAGGTGACTTCAGTGGTTGGAAGTGTGGTTTTTCTCCAGCTGGTGTAGCAACTAAGGCCATTTCTGGGCAAAGATAGCTTGGCGCAGTGATCCACACTCTAGTGACCACCCAGTTGGACTACTATAATGTACTCTACGTGGGACTACCCTTGGAGAGGATCCAGAAGCTGCAGCTAACTTAAAATGCAGCCTCATGAGCTGTGAGTGGTGCTACAAGAAGGGATCACATTACAATTGATCCTGTTTATACTGTGGTGTCCTCCCATCTGCTGTGCTGGGCCTGGGGTAACCCGAGAAATGCAGTCCAGGACCGGTCCAGAATCCGAAGGTTCCGCTAGGAGCCAGTCCGACAGGGCCAAGGCAGGACACCAGGCAGGACACCAGGCAAGGACAGGCAGGATCTGGCATACAACAATGTTGCTCCCGCAACCTGAGGCGGGGTCCGACAGCCTTTTATCTTTGTCAGGGTAACGGCCAGTCCTGATCCCCCGGCGACTCACCTCCCTGTTTCACCTGGAGGTGAGCACTCCTCCTGTGAGTACTCAGGTCTCTCCTTCTCTCAGACCTTAGTCTCTGCAGTTCGAGGCCGCCTCAGCCACCCCTGACCCAACCGGTAGTGGAGCAGCTGTAAGTGATGGCCAAGCTGAAGGCAACAAGGTAATCCCTGCATCTGGAACCAGGGCAGGCTCAGGCCTCTGACTTGGCCCAGCTGGTATTTGTTGCAGGGGAACCTGTGCAGACTGGGACTCTTCAGGATCAGGCCCCAGACATGGTTCAGATGATGCCTGAGGCAAAGGATCCGGTGCAGACTGAGACTCCTCTGGTTCCGAGTCTGAGCCCGAGTCCCAGGCCATCACATCTGCTACCTTAGTCAATGCAAAACGTTGTGTATAAGGTATAAAACCCTAAATGACTTAGGACCCAATTATTTTCTTTATTGGTTTATTTAATTTCCATACTGCCTTTCAACCAAGGATCACAGGGCAGATCACAGCATGAAAACACACAAAATGCACAACATAGTAACAAACAAAAGCAATACCCTCCATACAATTTGAAAGGCCATATGTTGCTTAATTGAGCAAGGCCCTGGGAGAAGAGGAATGTTTGGGCCTGGCACCTAAAGATATGTATCAAAAGGCAACAGGTGAGCCTTCCTGAGAAGAACATTCCACAAGTGAGGAGCCACCACAGAAAAGGACCACCCTCTTGTTGCCACTCGCTGGACCTCATGAAGAAGGGCTTCAGGTGATGGTCACAGGGTCTGTGTTGGTTCATATGCGACTCATCATATCCACCAGATCAAATCCTGTGGTCTGGGATAGATAGTTTTATGATTGCTGCTGGTCTATTATATTGGTTTAGTGTGATGCTGTAATTATGTCTAACATTAATTGTTTTATGATGTATATTCATCATCCTGGGATCTTAGGATAAACAGTTGTCTATATATAATAAATAAACAACTTCCAAAAGCAGACATTAAAATCTGACACTTTTTATCCATTGTGACTTGAAAATACAGGAGCATTTCATCCTTCATTTGACTTGTATACTATTTTCCTTACTGAGTCAAAAGCTATGAAGTATGAAATACTCCTGATTTTCTCCGGCACCAACAATTGAATATCTGATACTGAAACTGTTTCAAGCTTTCTGATCTCTCCAGGGTACTCTTGGGGGCTTTCATCATTGAAGAACTGACTATATTAATGAAATTTGCATTAATATGCTCTTCTTCATCCATGCGGGATCTCAGATACATTATGGACCACCCATAATTATTGGCTAATTGAAAGGAAATCCCAACCTATTGCTCATCCCGTGAATTTTCATTCTGTGTGTTTCTCCTGTAATATAATAATAATTAGTAATATAACCTGCATCTGATATGAATATACTCAGGCAAGGTTCCAGTGTCAGGGACTGCCCCAGGTCTAGAGTAGTGTGGAAATCAGCTATATAATACATGCAATTGAATCCTTAGACACAACCAATAGCTACATGGAGATGGTGATGATGGTTCATTCCATTTCTATACCGCTTTATATTTTAAAGAAAAATACCCCAAAGTGCTTTACAACACATTGAAACATCAAATAAAACAATTCAGAATAAAACAAATTCAAGATTCAAGGAAAATATTTCAGGTCTTTCTCCAAGTGACATTTTGCTTTCCCCATATTTATTTACCTACTCTAGGGAGTACTCTAGGAAGCCAGTGAGGTGTAGTTGTTAGAGTGTTGGACCAGGACCTGGGAGATCAGGGTTCAAGTCCCCACTCAGTCATGAAGCTCCCTGGGTGATCTTGAGCCAGTCACAGCCACTAAACCTGCCTCACAGGGTTGTTGTAGAGATTAGCAACCTGTTGTTGACATTTGTCTAGAGCAGAGGTGGGGGGACCTATGGCCCTCCAGATGTTGTTGGACTTCATTTTCC